>NW_022095918.1:0-98925 GCF_006542625.1 Nomascus leucogenys | reverse complement strand
TATAGTGGAAAAAGGAATATTTTCAGAAAAAACAACAGAGAAGCATTCCATGAAACTTCTTTCTGTTCTGTGCATTCAACTAACAGAGTTGAAGCTTACTTTTGATAGAGCAGTTGTGAAACCCTCTTTCTGTAGAAACTGCAATTGGACATTCGGAGATCCAAGATGCCTATGGTGGAAAAAGGAAAATCTTACAATAAAAACTACACAGAAGCATTCTGTGAAACTTTTTTCTGTTCTGTGCATTCAACTAACAGAGTTGAAGGTTACTCTTCAATGAGCAGTTCTGAAACACTCTTTCTGTAGAAACTGCAAGCGGACATTCGGAGAGCTATGGGGCCTGTAGTGGAAAAAGGAGTATCTTCAAATGAAAACTACACAGAAGCATTCTGTGAAACTTCTTTCTGTTCTGTCCATTCAACTAACAGTGTTGAAGCATACTTTTGATTGAGCAGTTCTGAAACACTCTCTCTGTAGAAACTGCAGGCGGACACTCGGAGAGCTATGGGGCCTGTAGTGGAAAAAGGACTATATTCCAATAAAAACTACACAGAAGCATTCTGTGAAACTTCTTTCTGTTCTCTGCATTCAGCTAACAGAGTTGAAGATTACTTTCGATTGAGCAGTTCTGAAACACTCCTTCTGTAGAAACTGCAAGTGGACATTCGGAGATCCACGGTTCCTATAGTGGAAAAAGGAATATCTTCCAATAAAATCTACAGAGAAGCATTCTGTGAAACTTCTTTCTGGTCTGTCCTTTCAACTAACAGAGTTGAAGCTTACTTTTGATTGAGCAGTTCTGAAACACTCTGTAGAAACTGCAAGCGGACATTCGGAGAGCTATGGGGCCTGTAGTGGAAAAAGGAGTATCTTCAAAAGAAAACTACACAGAAGCATTCTGTGAAACTTCTTTCTGTTCTGTGCATTCAAATAGAGAGTTGAAGCTTACCTTGGTTGAGCAGTTCTGAAAAACTCTTTCTGTAGATACTCCAAGCGGACATTCGGAGAGATATGTGGCCAATGGATGAAAAGGTTTATGTTCAAATAAAAACCACACAGAAGCATTCTGTGAAACTTGTTTCTGTTCTGTGCATTCAACTAACAGAGATGAAGCTTAGCATTGATAGAGCAGTTCTGAAACACTCTTTCTGCAGAAACTGCAAGCGGAATTTCCGAGAGCTATAGGGCCGATAGTGGAAAAAGAGTATCTTCCAATAAAAACTACACAGAAGCATTCTGTGAAACTTCTTTCTGTTCTGTGCATTCAACTAACAGAGATGAAGCTTACTTGTGTTTGATCAGTTCTGAAACACTCTTTCTGTAGAAACTGCAAGTTTACAATCCGAGGGCTAAGGGGCCTATAGTGGAAAAAGGAATATTTTCAAATAAAAACTACACAGAAGCATTCTATGAAACTTTTTTCTGTTCTGTGCATTCAACTAACAGAGTTGAAGCTTACTTTTGATTGAGCAGTTGTGAAACACTCTTTCTGTAGAAACTGCAAGTGGACATTCGGAGATCCACGGTTCCTATAGTGGAAAAAGGAATATCTTCTAATAAAAACTACACAGAAGTATTCTGTGAAATTACTTTCTATTCTGTGCATTCAACTGACAGAGTTGAAGCTTACCTTTGAATGAGCAGTTCTGAAACACTTTCTGTAGAAACTGCAAGCGGACATTCGGAGAGCTATGGGGCCTGTAGTTGAAAAAGGAGTATCTTCAAATAAAAACTACACAGAAGCATTCTGTGAAACTTCTTTCTGTTCTGTCCATTCAAATAACAGAGTTGAAGCATACTTTTGATTGAGCAGTTCTAAAACACTCTTTCTGTAGAAACTGCAAGTGGACATTCTGAGCGCTATGGGGCCTATAGGGGAAAAAGGAATATCTCCATATAAAAACTACACAGAAGCATTCTGTGAAACTTCTTTCTGTTCTGTGCATTCAACATACGTAGTTGAAGCTTACTTTTGATTGAGCAGTTCTGAAACACTCTTTCTGTAGAAACTCCAAGCGGACATTCAGAGAGATATAGGGCCGATAGTGGAAAAAGGAGTGTCTTCAAATAAAAACTACACAGAAGCATTCTGTGAAATTTTTTTCTGTTCTCTGCATTCAACAAACGGAGTTGAAACGTAGCATTGATTGAGCAGTTCTGAAACACTCTTTCTGCAGAAACTGCCAGTGGACCTTAGGAGTGCTAAGGGGCTTATAGTGGAAAAAGTATAATCTCAAATAAAAGCTACACAGAAGCATTCTGTGAAACTTCTTTCGTTCTATTCATTCAATAGCAGAGTTCAAGCTTACCTTTGATTGAGCAGCTCTGAAACACTCTTTCTGTAGAAACTCCAAGCAGATATACAGAGAGATACGGGGCAATAGAGGAAAAAGGAGTATCTTCAAATAAAAACTACAAAGAAGCATTCGGTGAAACTTCTTTCTGTTCTGCGCATTCAACTAACAGAGTTAAGGCTTACTTTTGATTGAGAAGTTCTGAAACACTCTTTCTGTAGAAACTGCAAGTGGACATGCGGAGATCCACGGTTCCTATAGTGGAAAAAGGAATATCTTACAATAAAAACTGCACAGAAGCATTCTGTGAAACTTCTTTCTCTTCTGTGCTTCCAACTAACAGAGTTAAATCTTACTTTTGATTGAGCAGTTCTGAAGCACTCTTTCTGTGGAAACAGCAAGGAGATATTCGGAGAGCTATGGGGCCTATAGTGGAAACAGGAACATCTTCAAATAAAAAGTACACAGAAGCATTCTGTGAAACTTCCTTCTGTTCTGTGCATTCAACTAAGAGAGTTGAAGCTTACTTTTCATTGAGCAGTTCTGAAACACTCTTTCTGTAGAAACTGCAAGCGGACATTCAGAGAGCTATGGAGCCAATAGTTGAAAAAGGAGTATCTTCAAATAAAAACTACCCAGAAGCATTCTGTGAAATTACTTTCTATTCTGTGCATTCAACTCACAGAGTTGAAGCTTACCTTTGATTGAGCAGTTCTGAAACTCTCTTTCTGTAGAAACTGCAAGCGGACATTCGGAGAGCTATGGGGCCTATAGTGGAAAAAGGAACATCTCCTAATAAAAACTACACAGAAGCATTCCGTGAAACTTCTTTCTGTTTGGTGCATTCAACTAACAGAGTTGAAGCATACTTTTGATTGAGCATTTCTGAAACACTCTTTCTGTAGAAACTGCAAGTGGACATTCTGAGCGCTATGGGGCCTATAGGGGAAAAAGGAATATCTCCATATAAAAACTACACAGAAGCATTCTGTGAAACTTCTTTCTGTTCTGTGCATTCAACAAACAGAGTTGAAGCTTAGCATTTATTGAGCAGTTCTGAAACACTCTTTCTGCAGAAACTCCAAGCGGACATTCAGAGAGATATGGGGCCAATGGAGGAAAAAGAAGTATCTTCAATTAAAAACTACACAGAAGCATTCTGTGAAACTCCTTTCGCTTCTGTGCATTCAACAAAGAGAGTTGAAGCTTAGCATTGATTGAGCAGTTCTGAAACACTCTTTCTGCAGAAACTGCAAGCGGACTTTCAGAGAGCTATAGGGCCGATAGTGGAAAAAGGAGTGTCTTAAACAAAAACTACACAGAAGCATTCTGTGAAATTTTTTTCTGTTCTGTGCATTCAACTAACAGAGTTGAAGCTTACTTTTGATTGAGCAGTTCTGAAACACTCTTTTTGTAGAAACTGCAAGCGGAAATTCGGAGAGATATGTTCCTATAGTGGAAAAAGAAATATCTTCCAATAAAAACTACACAGAAGCATTCTGTGAAACTTCTTTCTGTTCTGTCCATTCAACTAACAGTGTTGAAGCATACTTTTGATTGAGTAGTTCTGAAACACTCTTTCTGTAGAAACTGCAAGTGGACATTCGGAGCCCTAAGGGGCCTAGAGGGGAAAAAGGCACATCTCCTAATAAAAACTACACAGAAGCATTCTGTGAAACTTCTTTCTGTTTGGTGCATTCAACTAACAGAGTTGAAGCCTACTTTTGATTGAGCAGTTCTGAAACACTCTTTCTGTAGAATCTGCAAGTGGACATTTGGAGCGCTATGGGGCTTATAGTGGAAAAAGGAATATCTCCAAATAAAAACTACTCAGAAGCATTCTGTGAAACTTCTTTCTGTTCTGTGCATTCAACAAACATATTTGAAGCTTACTTTTGATTGAGCAGTGCTGAAACCCTCTTTCTGTAGAAACCCTAAGCGGACATTCGGAGAGATATGGGGCCAATGGAGGAAAAGGGAGTATCTTAAAATAAAAACTATACAGAGGCCTTCTGTGAAACTTCTTTCTGTTCTGTGCATTCAACAGAGTTGAAGCTTTGTATTGATTGAGCAGTTCTGAAACACACTTTCTGCAGAAACTGCAAGCGGACTTTTAGATAGCTATAGGGCCAATAGTGGAAAAAGGACTATCTTCAAATAAAAACTACGCAGAAGCATTCTGTGAAACTTCTTTCTTTTCTGTGCATTCAACTAACAGAGTTGAAGCATACCTTTGATTGAGCAGTTCTGAAACCCTCTTTCTGTAGAAACTGCAAGTTGACATTAGGAGGGCTAAGAGGCCTATAATGGAAAAAGGAATATTTTCAAATAAAAACTACACAGAAGCATTCTGTGAATTTTTTCCGTTCTGTGCATTCAACTAACAGAGTTGAAGCTTACTTTTGATTGAGCAGTTGTGAAACACTCTTTCTGTAGAAAGTGCAAGTGGACATTCGGTGATCCACGGTGCCTATAGTGGAAAAAGGAGTATCTTCCAATAAAAACTACACAGAAGCATTCTGTGAAACTTCTTTCTGTTCTGTGCATTCAACTAACAGAGTTCAAGCTTACTTTTGATTGAGCAGTTCTGAAACACTCTTTCTGTAGAAACTGCCAGCGGACTTTCTGAAAGCTAAGGGGCCTATAGTGGAAAAAGGAACATCTTCAAATAAAAACTACACAGAAGCATTCTGTGAAACTTCTTTCTGTTCTGTGCATTCAACTAACAGAGTTGAAGCTTACTTTTGATTGAGCCGTTCTGAAACACTCTTAGTGTAGAAACTGCAAGCAGACACTCGGAGAGCTATGGGGCCTTCAGAGGAAAAAGGAATATATTCAAATAAAAACTACACAGAAGCATTCTGTGAAACTTCTTTCTTTTCTGTGCATTCAACTAACAGACTTGAAAGTTACATTTGATGGAGCAGTTCTGTAAAACTTTTTCTACAGAAACTAAAATGGACATTCAGAGCGCTAAGGGGCTTATAGTTTAAAACGGATAATCTCCAAAAAAAGCTACACAGAAGCATTCTGTGAAACTACTTTTGGTTTGGTGCATTCAACTAAGAGAGTTGAAGTTTACTTTTCATTGAGGAGTTCTGAAACACTCTTCTTTGTAGAAACCTCAAGTAGATATTCGTAGAGATATGGGGCAAATAGAGGAAAAAGGAGTATCTTCAAATAAAAACTACAAAGAATCCTTCTGTGAAACTTGTTTCTGTTCTGTGCATTCAGCTAACAGAGTTGAAGCTTACTTTTGATTGAGCAGTTCTGAAGCACGCTTTCTGTAGAAACTGCAAGCGGACATTCGGAGAGCCATGGGGCCTATAGTGGAAAAAGGAATATCTTCAAATAAAAACTACACAGAAGCATTCTGTGAAACTTCCTTTTGTTCTGTGCATTCAACTAAGGAATTTGAAGCTTACTTTTGATTAAGCAGCTCTGAAACTCTTTCTGTAGAATCTCCAAGCGGACATTCTGAGAGATATGGGGCAATGGAGGAAAAGAGTATGTTCAAATAAAAACAACACAGAAGCATTCTGTGAAACTTGTTTCTGTTCTGTGCATTCAGCTAACAGAGTTCAGGCTTACATTTGACGGAGCAGTTGTGAAACACACTTTTTGTAGAAACTGCAAGTGGACATTCGCAGAGCTAAGGGGCGTACAGTGGAAAAAGGAGTATCTTCAAATAAAAGCTACACAGAAGCATTCTGTGAAAATTCTTTCTGTTCTGTGCATTCAACAAGGAGTTCAAGCTTACTTTTGATTGAGTAGTTCTGAAAAACTCTTTTTGTAGAAACTGCAAGTGGACATTCGGAGAGCTATGGGGCCTATAGTGGAAAAAGGACTATCTTCAGATAAAAACTACATAGAAGGATTCAGTGAAATTTCTTTCCTTTCTGTGCAATCAACTTACAGATTTGTAACGTACTTTTGATTGAGCAGTTCTGAATCACACTTTCTGTAGAAACTGCAAGTGGACATTCCGAAAGCTAAGCGGCCTATAGTGAAAAAAGGAATATCTCCAAATAAAAACTACACAGAAGCATTCTGTGAAACTTTTTTCTATTCTGTGCATTCAACTAAGAGAGTTGAAACTTACTTTTGATTGAGCAGTTCTGAAACACTCTTTCTGTGGAAACTGCAATTGGACATTCGGAGATCCAAGGTGCCTATAGTGGAAAAAGGAATAACTTCCAATAAAAACTACACAGAAGCATACTGCGAAACTACTTTCTGTTCTGTGCATTCAACAAACAGAGTTCAAGCTTACTGTTGATTGAGTAGTTCTGAAACACTCTTTTTGTAGTAACTGCAAGCGGACATTCGGAGAGCTATGGGGACTATAGTAGAAAAAGGAGTATCTTCAAATAAAAACTACATAGAAGCATTCCGTGAAATTTCTTTCTTTTCTGTGCAATCAACTAAAAGAGTTGAAGCGTGCTTTTCATTGAGCAGTTCTGAAACACTCTTTCTGGAGAAACTCCAAGCGGATAATCGGAGAGCTATGATGCTATAGAGGAAAAAGGAATATCTTCAAATAAAAACTACACAGAATCATTCTGTGAAACTGATTTCTGTTCTGTGCATTCAACTAACAGATTTGAATCTTTCCTTTGATTGAGCAGTTCTGAAACACTCTTTCTGTAGAAACTGCAAGTTGACATTCCGAGGGCTGAGGAGCCTATAGTGGAGAAAGGAATATCTTCAAATAAAAACGACACAGAAGCATTCTCTGAAACTTCTTTCTGTTCTGTGCATTCATCTAACAGAGTTGAAGATTACTTTAGATTGAGCAGTTCCGAAACACTCTTTCTGTAGAAACTGAAAGCAGATTCTCGGAGAGCTAAGGGACCTATAGTGGAAAAAGGAACATCTTCAAATAAAAACTATACAGAAGCATTCTGTGAAACTTCTTTCTGTTCTGTGCATTCAACTAACTGAGTTGAAGCTTACTTTTGATTGAGCAGTTCTGAAACACTCTTTCTTTAGGAACTGCAAGTGGACATTCCGAGATCCAAGGTGCCTATTGTGGAAAAAGGAATATCTTCCAATAAAAACTACACAGAAGCATTCTGTGAAACTTCTTTCTGTTCTGTGCATTCAACTAACAGAGTTGATGCTTACTTTTGATTGAGCAGTTGTGAAACACTCTTTCTGTAGAAACTGCAAGTGGACATTCTTAGATCCAAGGTGCCTATAGTGGAAAAAGGAATATCTTCCTATAAAGACTACACCGAAGCATTCTGTGAAACTTCTTTCGGTTCTGTGCATTCAACTAACAGAGTTCAAGCTTACTTTTGATTGAGCAGTTCTGAAACACTCTTTCTGTAGAAAATGCAAGCGGACATTCAGAGAGCTAAGGGGCCTATAGTGGAAAAAGGAACATCTTCAAATTAAAACTACACAGAAGCATTCTGTGAAACTTCTTTCTGTTCTGTGCATTCAACTAACAGAGTTGAAACTTACTTTTGATTTAGCAGTTCTGAAACACTCTTTCTGTTGAAACTGCAATTTGAGATTCCGAGGGCTAAGGGGCCTGTAATTGGAAAAGGAATATCTTCAAATGAAAACGACATAGAAGAATTCTGTGAAACTTCTTTCTATTCTGTGCATTCATCTGACAGATTTGAAGATTACTTTTGATTGAGCAGTTCTGAAACTCTCTTTCTGTAGAAACTGCTAGTGGACATTCTGAGACGTAAGGGGCCTATAATGGATAAAGGAACATCTTCAAATAAAACCTACACAGAAGCATTGTGTGAAACTCCTTTCTGTTCTGTGCATTCAACTAACAGAGTTGAAGCTTACTTTTTATTGAGCAGTTCTGAAAGACTCTTTCTGTAGCAACTGCAAGAGGACACTCGGAGTGCTAAGGGGCCTATAGTGAAAAAAGAAATATCTTCAAATTAAAACTACACGGAAGCATTTTGTGAAACTTCTTTCTCTGCTGTTCATTCAATTAAGAGAGTTGAATATTATCTTTCATTGAGCAGTTCTGAAACACTTTCTGTAGAAACTGCAAGTGGAAACGCAGAGCGCTAAGCGGCCGATTGTGGAAAAAGAAATATTTGCAAATAAAAGCTACACAGAAGAATTCTGTGAAACTTCTTTCTGTTCTCTGCATTCAACAAACAGAGTTGAAGCTTACTTTTGATGGAGCAGTTCTGAAACACTCCTTCTGTAGAAACTGCAAGCGCACATTCAGAGAGCTATGGGGCCAATAGAGGAAAAAGGAGTATCTTCAAATAAAAACTAAACAGAAGCATTCTCTGAAACTTCTTTCTGTTCTGTGTATTCAACTAACAGTGTTGAAGCACACCTTTGAATGAGCAGTTCTGAGACACTGTTTCCGTAGAAACTGCAAGTTGACATTCCGAGGGCTAAGGGGCCTATATTGGAAAAAGGAATATCTTCAAATCAAAACTACACAGAAGCATTCTGTGAAACTTCTTTCTGTTCTGTGCATTCAGCTAACAGTGTTGAAGCATCCTTTTGACTGAGCAGTTCTGAAACACTCTTTCTGTAGAAACTGGCAGTGGACATTCGGAGCGCTAACCGGCCTATAGTGGAAAAAGAAATATCTTCAAATAAAAACTACACAGAAGCATTCTGTGAAACTTTTTTCACATCGGTCCATTCAACTAACAGAGTTGAAACTTACTTTTGATTGAGCAGTTCTGAAACACTCTTTCTGTAGAGACTGCATGTTGACACTCCGAGCGCTAAAGGCCCTGTAGTGGAAAAAGGTATATCTTCAAATAAGAACTACACAGAAGCATTCTGTGAAACTTCTTTCTTTTCTGTGCATTCAACTAACAGAGTTGAAGCTTACGTATCATTGAGCAGTTCTGAAACACTCTTTCTCTAGAAAGTGTAACTGGGCATTCTAAACGGAAAGGGGCCTAAAGTGGAAAAAGGAATATCTTCAAATAAAAACTACACAGAAACATTCTGTGACACTTCTTTCTGTTCTGTCCATTCCACTAACAGAGCTGAAGCTTACTTTTGATTGAGCAGTTCTGAAATACTCTTTCTGTTGGAACTGCAAGTTGACATTCCGAGCGGTAATGGGCCTATAGAGGAAAAAGGGATGTCTTCAAATAAAAACTACACAGAAGCATTCTGTGAAACTTCTTTCTTTTCTGTGCATTCAACTAACACAGTTGAAGCTAACTTTTGATTGAGGAGTTCTAAAGCACTCTTTCTGTTGAAACTGCAAGTGGAAAATCAGAGCGCTAAAGGGCCTATAGTGGAAAAAGGTGTATCTTCAAAGAAAAACTACGCAGAAGCATTCCGTGAAACTTCTTTCTGTTCTGTCCATTCAACTAACAGAATTGAAGCTTACTTTTGATTGAAGAGTTCTGAAACACTTTTTCTGTGGAAACTGCAGGTTGACATTCCGAGCGCTAAAGGGCCTATAGTGGAAAAAGGGATATCTTCAAATAAAAACTACACAGAAGGATTCTGTGAAACTTCTTTCTGTTCTGCTCATACAACTAACAGAGTTGAAGCTTACTTTTGATTGAGGAGTTCTGAAACAGTCTTTCTGAAGAAACTGCAAGTGGATAATCGGACAGATATGGGGCCTATCGTGGAAAAAGGAAAAACTTCAATTAAAAACTACACAGAAGCATTCTGTGAAATATCTTTCTGTTCTGTGCATTCAACTAACAGAGCTGAAACTTACTTTTGATTGAGGAGTTCTGAAACCCTGTTTCTGTAGAAACTGCATGTGGACATTCGGAGCGCTAAGGGGCCTATAGTGGAAAAAGGAATATCTTCAAATAAAAACTACACAGAAGCATTCTGTGAAACGTCTTTCTGTTCTGTGCATTCAACTAACAGAGTTGAATCTATCTTATGATTGAGCAGTTCTGAAACACTCTTTCTGTAGAAACTGCAAGTGGACATTCGGAGCGCTAAGAGGCCAATAGTGGAAAAAGAAAGATCTTCAAATAAAAACTACACAGGATCATTCTGTGAAACATCTTTCCGTTCTGTCCATTCAACTAACAGAATTGAAGCTTACTTTTGATTGAGCAGTTCTGAAACACTCTTTCTGTAGAATCTGCCAGTGGACATTCCGAGCGCTAAGAGTCCTATAGTGGAAAAAGGAATATCTTCAAATAAAAACTACACAGAAGCATTCTGTGAAACTACTTTCAGATCAGTCCATTCAACTAACAGTGCTGAAGCTTACTTTTGATTGAGCAGTTCTGAAACACTCTTTATGTAGAAACTGCAATTTGAGATTCCGAGCGCTAAAGGGCCTATAGTGGAAAAATATACCGAAATAAATACTACTCACAAGGATTCTGTGAAACTTCCTTCTGTTCTCTCCATTCAACTAACTGAGTTGAAGCTTACTTTTCATTGAACAGTTCTGAAACATTCTTTCTGTAAAAACTGCAAGTTGACACTCCGAGAGCAAAAGGGCCTGAAGAGGAAAATGGAAAATCTTCAAATAAAAACTACACAGAAGCATTCTGTGAATCTTCTTTCTCTTCTGTGCATTCAACTAAAAGTGTTGAAGCTTACTATTGAATGAGCAGTTCTGAAACACTCTTTCTGTAGAAACTGCAAGTTGACATTCCGAGGTCTAAAGGGCCTATAGTGGAAAAAGGGGATATCTTCAAATGAAAACTACACAGAAGCATTCGGTGTAACTTCTTTCTGTTCTGTCCATTCAACAAACAAGTTGAAGCATACTTTTGATTGAGCAGTTCTGAAACACCGTTTCTGTAGAAACTGAAAGTGGACATTCGAAGCGCTAAGGGGCCTATAATGGAAAAAGGATTATCTCCATATAAAAACTACACAGAAGCATTCTGGGAAACATCTTCCTGTTCTGTGCATACAAATAACAGAGCTGAAGCTTACTTTTGATTGAGTAGTTCTGAAAGACACTGTGTAGAAACTGCAAGTTGACATTCCTAGCGCTAAGGTTCCTAGAGTGGAAAAAGAAATATCTCCAAATAAATACTACACAGAAGCATTTTGTGAAACTTCTTTCTGTTCTGTGCATTCAGCTAACAGAGTTGAAGCTTAATTTTGTTTGAGTAGTTCTGAAACACTCTTTGTGTAGAAACTGCAAGTTGACAATCCGAGCACTAAGGGGCCCATAGTGGAAAAAGAAATATCTCCAAATAAAAACTACGCAGAAGCATTCTGTGAACGTTCTTTCTGTTCTGTGCATTCAACTAACATAGTTGAAGCTTACTTTTGATTGAGCAGTTCTGAAACACTCTTTCTGTAGAAATTGCAAGTGGACATTCAGAGCGCTAAGGGGCCTGTAGTGGAAAAAGGAATAACTTCAAATAAAAACTACACAGAAGCATTCTGTGAAACTTCTTTCTATTCCGTCCAGTCAACTAAGTGTTGAAGCTTACTTTTGATTGAGCAGTTCTGAAACATTCTTTCTGTAGAAACTGCAAGTGGACATTCGGCCCGCTAAAGGGGCCTATAGTGGAGAAAGATATATCTTCAAATAAAAATTACACAGAAGGATTCTGTGAAACAACTTTCCGTTCTCTCCATTCAACTAACAGAGATGAAGCTTACTTTTGATTGAGCAGTTCTGAAACACTTTTTCTGTGGAAACTGCAAGTTGATATTCCGAGCGCTAATGGGCCTGTAGTGGAAAAACGGATATCTTCAAATAAAAACTACACAGAACCATTCTGTGAAACATCTTTCTGTTCTGTGCATACAACTAACAGAGTTGAAGCTTACTTTTGATTGAGCAGTTCTGCAACAGTCTTTCTGAAGAAACTGCAAGTGGACATTCTGACAGGTAAGGGGCCTATCATGGAAAAAGGAATATCTTCAATTAAAAACTACACAGAAGCATTCTGTGAAACTTTTTTCACATCGGTCCATTCAACTAACAGAGTTGAAACTTACTTTTGATTGAGGAGTTCTGAAACACTGTTTCTGTAGAAACTGCAAGTTGACCTTCCGAGCGCTAAAGGGCCTACAGTGCAAAAAGGGAAATCTTCAAATAAAAACTAAACAGAAGAAGTCTGTGAAACTTCTTTCTGTTCTGTGCATTCAACTAAAAGAGTTGAAGCTTACTTTTCATTGAGCAGTTCCGAAAAACTCTTTCTGTAGAAACTGCAAGTGGACATACTGAAGGCTAAGGGGCCTATACTGGAAAAAGGAATATCTTCAAATAAAAACTACACAGAAGCATGCTGTGAAATTTCTTTCTGTTCTGTCCATTCAACTAACAGAGTTGAAGCTTACTTTTGATTGAGCAGTTCTGAAACACTCTTTCTGTAGAAACAGCAAGTTGACATTCCGAGCGCTAAAGGGGCTATAGTGGAAAAAATGATATCTTCAAATAAAACTACACAGAAGCATTGTGTGAAACTTCTTTCTTTTCTGTGCATTCAACTAACAGAGCTGAAACTTACTTTTGATTGAGCAGTTCTGAAACACTCTTTCTGTAGAAACTGCCAGTTGACAATCCGAGTGCTAAGGGGCCTACAGTAAAAAAATAAATATCTCCAAATAAAAACTACACAGAAGGATTCTGTGAAACTTCTTTCTGTTCTGTCCATTCAACTAACAGAGTTGAAGCTAACTTTTGATTGAGGAGTTCTAAAACACTCTTTCTGTTGAAACTGCAAGTGGAAATTCTGAGCGCTAAAGGGCCTATAGTGGAAAAAGGAATATCTTCTAAGAAAAACTACAGAGAAGCATTCTGTGAAACTTCTTTCTCTTCTGTCCATTCACCTAACAGAATTGCAGGTTACATTTGATTGAGCAGTTCTGAAACACTCTTTCTGTAGAAACTGCCAGTGGACATTCGGAGCGCTGAGGGGCCTATAGTGGAAAAAGGAATATCTTCAAATTAAAACTACACAGAAGCATTCTGTGAAACTTCTTCCTCTTCTGTCCATTCAACTAACTGAGTTGAATGTTACTTTTGATTCAGCAGTTGTGAAACTCCCTTTCTGTAGAAACAGCATGTGGAGATTTGGAGCGCTAAGGTTCCTATAGTGGAAAAAGAATTATCTGCAAATAAAAAGTACACAGAAGCATTCTGTGAAACTTCTTTCTGTTCTGTGCATTCAAGTAACAGAGTTGAGAATTACTTTTGATGGAGCAGTTCTGAGACACTCTTTCTGTAGAAACTGCAAGTTGACATTCTGAGCACTGAAGGACCTATAGTGGAAAAAGGGATATCTTAAAATAAAAACTAAAGAGAACAAGTCTGTGAAACTTCTTTCTGTTCTGTGTATTCAACTAACAGAGTTGAAGCTTACTTTTCATTGAGCAGTTCTGAAACACACTTTCGGTAGAAACTGCAAGGGGACATTCTAAACGCAAAGGGGCCTATAGTGGAAAAAGGAATATCTTCAAATAAAAACTACACAGAAACATTCTGTGACACTTCTTTCTGTTCTGTCCATTCAACTAACAGAGTTGAAACTTACTTTTGATTGAGCAGTTCTGAAACCCTCTTTCTGTAGAATCTGCAAGTTGACGTTACGAGCGCTAAGGGGCGAATAGTGGAAAAAGGAATATCTCCAAATAAAAACTACACAGAAGCATCCTGTAAAAGTTCTTTCTGTTCTCTCCACTCAACTAACAGTGTTGAAGCTTACTTTTGATTGAGCAGTTCTGAAAAACTCTTTCTGTAGAAACTGCAAGTGGACATTCTTAGTGCTAAGGGGCCTATAGTGGAAAAAGGAATATCTTCAAATAAAAACTACCCAGAAGCATTCTGTGAAACTACTTTCAGTTCTGTCCATTCAACTAAGCGAGTTGAAGCTTACTTTTGATTGAGCAGTTCTGAAACATTCTTTCTGTAGAAAGTGTAAGTGGACATTCGGAGCATTAAGGGTCCTATAGTGGAAAAAGGAATATCTTGAATTAAAAACTACACAGAAGCATTCTGTGAAACTTCTTTCTGTTCTGTCCATTCAACTAACAGAGTTGAAGCTTGCTTTTGATTGAGCAGTTCTGAAACACTCTTTCTGTAGAAACTGCCAGTTGACAATCCGAGCGCTAAGGGGCCTATAGTAGAAAAAGAAATATCTCCAAATAAAAACTACACAGAAGGATTCTGTGAAACTTCTTTCTCTTCTGCCTATTCAACTAACAGTTTTGAAGCTTACTTTTGATTGAGCTGTTCTGAAACACTCTTTCTGTAGAAACTGCAAGTTGACAATCCGATCGCTAAAGGGCATATAGTGGAAAAAGGGGATATCTTCAAATAAAAACTACACAGAAGCATTCTGTGAAACTTCTTTCTGTTCTGCTCATAGAACTAACAGAGTTGAAGCATACTTTTGATTGAGCAGTTCTGAAACAGTCTTTCTGAAGAAACTGCAAGTGGACATTCAGATAGTTAAGGGGCCTATCGTGGAAAAAGGAAAAACTTCAATTAAAAACTACACAGAAGCATTCTGTGAAACATCTTTCTGTTCTGTGCGTTCATCTAACAGAGCTGAAGCTTACTTTTCATTGAGGAGTTCTGAAACACTGTTTCTGTAGAAACTGCAAGTGGATATTCTGAACGCTATGGGGCCTATAGTGGAAAAGGAATATCTTAAAGACTACAAAGAAGCCTTCTGTGAAACTTCTTTCTGTTCTGTCCATTCAACTAACAGAGTTGAAGCTTACTTTTGATTGAGGAGTTCTGAAACACTCTTTCTGTAGAAACTGCTAGTGGACAATCGGAGCGCTAAGGGGCCTATAGTGGAAAAAGGAATATCTTCAAATAAAAACTAGAAAGAAGCATTCTGTGAAATTTCTTTCTGTTCTGTCCATTCAACTAACAGAGTTGAAACTTACTTTTGATTGAGCAGTTCTGAAACACTCTTTCTGTAGAAACTGCAAGTTGACATTCTGAGCGCTAAGGGCCCTGTAGTGGAAAAACGGATATCTTCAAATAAAAAATACACGGAAGCATTCTTTGAAACGTCTTTCTGTTCTGTGCATTCAACTAACAGAGTTGAATCTATCTTATGATTGAGGAGTTCTGAAACACTCTTTCTGAAGAAACTGCAAGTGGACATTCGGAGCGCTAAGGGGCCTATAGTGGAAAAAGGAACATCTTCAAATAAAAACTACACAGGAGCATTCTGTGAAACTTCTTTCCGTTCTGTCCATTCAACTAACAGAATTGAAGCTTACTTTTGATTGAGCAGTTCTGAAACACTCTTTCTGTAGAAACTGCCAGTGGGCATTCGGAGCGCTAAGGGGCCTATAATGGAAAAAGGAATATCTTCAAATAAAAACTACACAGAAGCATTCTGTGAAAGATCTTTCAGATCTGTCCAGTCAACTAACAGAGTTGAAGCTTATTTTGATTGAGCAGTTGTGAAACACTCTTTCTGTGGAAACTGCAAGTTGACAATCCGAGCGCAAAGGGGCCAATAGTGGAAAAAGAAATATATCCAAATAAAAACTACTCACAAGGATTCTGTGAAACTTCCTTCTGTTCTCTCCATTCAACTAACAGAGTTGAAGCTTACTTTTGATTGAACAGTTCTGAAACATTCTTTCTGTAGAAACTGTATGTTGACATTCCAAGCGCTAAAGGGCCTGTAGAGGAAAAAGGAATATCTTCAAATAAAAACTGCACAGAAGCATTCTGTGAATCTTCTTTCTGTTCTGTGCGTTCAACTAAAAGAGTTGAAGCATACTTTTGATTGAGCAGTTCTGAAACACTCTTGCTGTAGAAACTGCATGTGGACATTCGGAGGTCTAAGGGGCCTCTAGGGAAAAAGGAATATCTTCAAATAAAAACTAAACAGAAGCATACTGTAAAAATTCTTTCTGTTCTGTGCATTCAACTAACACAGTTGAAGCTTACCTTTGATTGAGCAGTTCTGAAACACTCTTTCTGTAGAAACTGCAAGTGGACATTCTGAAGGGTAAGGGGCCTATACTGGAAAAAGGAATATCTTCAAATAAAAACTACACAGAAGCATGCTCTGAAATTTCTTTCTGCCCTGTCAATTCAAATAAGAGAGTTGAAGCTTACTTTTGATTGAGCAGTTCTGAAACACTCTTTCTGTAGAAACTGCAAGTTGACATTACGAGCGCTAATGGGCATATAGTGGAAAAAGGGTTATCTTCAAATAAAACTACACAGAAGCATTCTGTGAAACTTCTTCCTTTTCTGTGCATTCAACTAAGAGAATTGAAGCTTACTTTAGATTGAAGAATTCTGAAACACTTTTTCTGTGGAAACTGCAAGTTGACATTCCGAGCACTAAAGGGCCTATAGTAGAAAAAGGGATATCTTCAAATAAAAACTACACAGAAGCATTCTGTGAAACTTCTTTCTGTTCTGCTCATACACCTAACAGAGTTGAAGCTTACTTTTGATTGAGCAGTTCTGAAACATTCTTTCTGAAGGAACTGCAAGTGGACATTCCGACACCTAAGGGGCCTATCGTGGAAAAAGGTAAATCTTCAATTAAAAACTACACAGAAGCATTCTGTGAAACATCTTTCTGTTCTGTGCATTCAACTAACAGAGCTGAAGCTTACTTTTGATTGAGGAGTTCTGAAACACTGTTTCTGTAGAAACTGCAAGTGGATATACTTAACACCAAGGGGCCTATAGTAGAAAAGGAATATCTTCAAATAAAGACTACAAAGAAGCCTTCTGTGAAACTTCTTTCTGTTCTGTCCATTCAACTAACAGAGTTGAGGCTTACTTTTGATTGAGCAGTTCTGAAACACTCTTTCTGTAGAAACTGCAAGTTGACATTCCGAGCCCTAAAGGCCCTCTAGTGGAAAAAGGGATATCTTCCAATAAAAACTACACAGAATCATTCTGTGAAACGTCTTTCTGTTCTGTGCATTCAACTAACAGAGATGAAACTTAGTTATCATTGAGCAGTTATGAAACACACTTTCTGTAGAAACTGCAAGTGGACATTCTAAAAGCAAAGGGGCCCATAGTGGATAAAGGAGTATCTTCAAATAAAAACTACACATAACATTCTGTGACACTTCTTTGTGTTCTGTCCATTCAACTAACAGTGTTGAAGCTTACTTTTGATTGAGCAGTTCTGAAACCCTCTTTCTGTAGAAACTGCAAGTTGACATTACGAGCGCTAAGGGGCGTATAGTGGAAAAAGCAATATCTCCAAATAAAAACTACACAGAAGCATCCTGTGAAAGCTCTTTCTGTTCTGTCCACTCAACTAACAGTGTTGAAGCTTACTTTTGATTGAGCAGTTCTGAAAAACTCTTTCTGTAGAAAGTGCAAGTGCACATTCTTAGTGCTAAGGGCCCTAAAGTAGAAAAAGAAATATCTCCAAATAAAAACTGCACAGATGGGTTCTGTGAAACTTCTTTCTGTTCTGTGTATTCAACTAACAGAGTTGAAGATTTCTTTTGATTGAGCAGTTCTGAAACACTCTTTCTGTAGAAACTGCCAGTTGACATTCCGAGCGCTAATGGTCCTATAGTGGAAAAAGGGATATCTTCAAATAAAAACTACACAGAAGCATTCTGTGAAACTTCTTTCTTTTCTGTGCATTCAACTAACACAGTTGAAGCTAACTTTTGATTGAGGAGTTCTAAAACACTCTTTCTGTTGACACTGCAAGTGGAAATTCTGAGCGCTAAATGGCCTATAGTGGAAAAAGTAATTTCTTCAAAGAAAAACTACACAGAAGCATTCTGTGAAACTTCTTTCTGTTCTGTCCATTCAACTAACAGAATTGAAGCTTACTTTTGATTGAAGAGTTCTGAAACACTTTTTCTGTGGAAACTGCAAGTTGACATTCCGAGGGCTAAAGGGCCTATACTGGAAAAAGTAATATCTTAAATACTACACAGAAGCATGCTGTGAAACTTCTTTCTGTTCTTCCATTCAACTAACAGAGTTGAAGCTTACTTTTGATTGAGCAGTTCTGAAACACTCTTTCTGTAGAAACTGCAAGTTGACATTCCGAGCGCTAAAGGGCGTATAGTGGAAAAAGGCATATCTTCAAATAAAAACTACACAGAAGCATACTGTGAAACTTCTTTCTGTTCTGTGCATTGAACTAACAGAGTCGAAGCTTACTTTTGATTGAGCATATCTGAAACACTCTTTCTGTACAAACTGCCAGTGAACATTCAGATCGCTGAGGGGCCTATAGTGGAAAAAGATATATCTTCAAATTAAAACTACACAGAAGCATTCTGTGAAACTTCTTCCTCTTCTGTCCATTCAACTAACTGAGTTGAAGGTTACTTTTGATTCAGCAGTTGTGAAACTCCCTTTCTGTAGAAACTGCATGTGGACATTCGGAGCGCTAAGTTTCCCACAGTGGAAAAAGAAATATCTCCAAATAAAAACTAAACAGAAGAAGTCTGTGAAACTTCTTTCTGTTCTGTGCATGCAACTAACAGAATAGAAGCTTACTTTTCATTGAGCAGTTCTGAAACACACTTTCTGTAGAAACTGCAAGTGGACATTCTAAACGCAAAGGGGCCTATAGTGGAAAAAGGAGTATCTTCAAATAAAAAATACACAGAAACATTCTGTGACACTTCTTTCTGTTCTGTCCATTCAACTAACAGAGTTGAAGCTTACTTTTCATCGAGCAGTTCTGAAACTCTTTCTGTAGAAACTGCAAGGTGACATTCCGAGCGCTAAGGGGCGTATAGTGGAAACAGTAATATCTCCAAATAAAAACTACACGGAAGCATTCTGTGAAAGTTCTTTCTATTCTGTCCACTCAACTAACATTGTTGAAGCTTACTTTTCATTGAGCAGTTCTGAAAAACTCTTTCTGTAGAAACTGCAAGTGGACATTCTTAGTGCTAAGGGGCCTATGGTGGAAAAAGGAATATCTTCAAATAAAAACTACACAGAAGCATTCTGTGAAACTACTTTCTGTTCTCTCAATTCAACCAAGAGTGTTCAAGCTTACTTTTGATTGAGCAGTTCTGAAACATTCTTTCTGTAGAAACCTCAGGTGGAGATGCGGAGCATTAAGGGGGCTATAGTGGAAAAGGAATATCTTGAATTAAAAACCACACAGAAGCATGCTGTGATTCTTCTTTCTGTTCTGTCCATTTAACTAACAGAGTTGAAGCTTACTTTTGATTGAGCAGTTGTGAAACACTATTTCTGTAGAAACTGCAAGTGGACATTCTGAAGGCTAAGGGGCCTATATTGGAAAATGGAATATCTTCAAATAAAAACTACACAGAAGCATGCTGTGAAACCTCTTTCTCTTCTGTCCATTCAACTAACAGTGCTGAAGCTTACTGTTGATTGAGCAGTTCTGAAACACTCTTTCTGTAGAAACTGCAAGTTGACATACCGAGCGCTAAGGGGCCTATAGTGGAAAAAGGGATATCTTCAAATGAAAACTACACAGAAACATTCTGTGAGACTTCTTTCTTTTCTGTGCATGCAACTAACAGAGTTGAAACTAACTTTTGACTGAGGAGTTCTAAAACACTCTTTCTGTGGGAACTGCACTTGGAAATTCTGACCGCTAAAGGGCCTATAGTGGAAAAAGGAATATCTTCAAAGAAAAACTACACAGAAGCATTCTGTGAAACTTCTTTCTCTTCTGTCCATTGAACTAACAGAATTGAAGATTACTTTTGATTGAAGAGTTCTGAAACACTTTTTCTGTGGAAACTGCAAGGTGACATTCCGAGCGCTAAAGGACCTATAGTGGAAAAAGGGATATCTTCAAATAAAAACTACACAGAAGCATTCTGTGAAACTTCTTTCTGTTCTGCTCATACAACTAACAGAGTTGAAGATTACTTTTGATTGAGCAGTTCTGAAAAAGTCTTTCTGAAGAAACTGCAAGTGGACATTCGGACAGTTATGGGGCCTATCGCGGAAAAAGGAAAACTTCAATTAAAAACTACACAGAAGCATTCTGTGAAACATCTTTCTGTTCTGTGCTTTCAACTAACAGAGCTGAAGCTTTCTTTTGATTGAGGAGTTCTGAAACACTGCTTCTGTAGAAACTGCAAGTGGATATTCTGAACGCTAAGGGGCCTATAGTGGAAAAGGAATATCTTCAAATAAATACTGCAAAGAAGCCTTCTGTGAAACTTATTTCTGTTCTGTCCATTAAACTAACAGAGTTGAAGCTTACTTTTGATTGAGCAGTTCTGAAACACTCTTTCTGTAGAAACTGCAAGTGGACATTCAGAGGACTAAGGGGCCTATAGTGGAAAAAGAATATCTTCAAATAAAAACTACACAGAAGCATTCTGTGAAACTTCTTTCTGTTCTGTCCATTCAAGTAACAGAGTTGAAACTTACTTTTGATTGATCAGTTCTGAAACACTCTTTCTGTAGAAACTGGAAGGTGACACCCCGAGCGCTAAAGACCCTGTAGTGGAAAAAGGGATATCTTCAAATAAAAACTACACAGAAGCATTCTATGAAACGTTTTTCTGCTCTGGGCATTCAACTAACAGAGTTGAATCTATCTTAAGATTGAGGAGTTGTGAAACACTCTTTCTGTGGAAACTGCAAGTGGACATTCGGAGCGCTAACGGGCCTATAGTGGAAAAAGGAAGATCTTCAAATAAAAACTACACAGGAGCATTCTCTGAAACTTTTTTCCGTTTTGTCCATTCAACTAACAGAATTGAAGCTTACTTTTGATTGAGCAGTTCTGAAACACTCTTTCTGTAGAATCTGCCAGTGGACATTCGTAGCGCTAAGTGGCCTATAGTGGAAAAAGGAATATCTTCAAATAAAAACTACACTGAAGCATTCTGTGAAACTTCTTTCAGATCTGTCCATTCAACTAACAGAGTTGAATCTTACTTTTGATTGAGCCGTCCTGAAACACTCTTTCTGTAGAAACTGCAAGTTGACATTCTGAGCGCAAAGGGGCCAATAGTGGAAAAAGAAATATATCCAAACAAAAACTACTCACAAGGATTCTGTGAAACTTCCTTCTGTTCTCTCCATTCAACTAACAGAGTTGAAGCTTACTTTTGATGGAACAGTTCTGAAACATTCTTTCTGTAGAAACTGCAAGTTGACATTCCGAGCGCCAAAGGGCCTGTAGAGGAAAAAGGAATATCTTCAAATAAAAACTACACAGAAGCATTCTGTGAAACTTCTTTCCTTTCTGTGCATTCAACTAAAAGAGTTGAAGCTAACTTTTGATTGAGGAGTTCTAAGAAACTCTTTCTGTTGAAACTGCAAGTGGAAAATCGGAGCTCTGAAGGGCCTATAGTGGAAAATGGAATATCTTCAAATAAAAACTACACAGAAGCATTCTGTGAAACTTCTTTCTGTTCTGTCCATTCAACTAACAGAATTGAAGCTTACTTTTGATTGAAGAGTTCTGAAACACTTTTTATGTGCAAACTGCAAGTTGTTATTCCGAGCGCTATAGGTCCTATAGTGGAAAAAGGGATATCTTTAAATAAAAACTACAGAGAAGCATTCTGTGAAACATCTTTCTGTTCTGATCATACAACTAACAGAGTTGAAGCTTACTTTTGATTGATAAGTTCTGAAACAGTCTTTCTGAGGAAATTGGAAGTGGACATTCGGACAGCTAAAGGGCCTATAGTGGAAAAAGGAAAAACTTCAATTAAAAACTACACAGAAGCATTCTGTGAAACATCTTTCTGTTCTGTGCATTCAACAAACAGAGCTGAAGCTTACTTTTGATTGAGGGGTTCTGAAACACTGTTTCTGTAGAAACTGCAAGTGGATATTCTGAACGCTAAGGGGCCTATATTGGAAAAGGAATATCTTCAAATAAAGACTACAAAGAAGCCTTCTGTGAAACTTCTTTCTGTTCTGTCCATTCAACTAACAGAGTTGAAGCTTACTTTTGATGGAGCAGTTCTGAAACACTCTTTCTGTAGAAACTGCAAGTGGACATTCGGAGCGCTAAGGGGCCTACATTGGAAAAAGGAATATCTTCCAATAAAAACTACACAGTAGCATTCTTTGAAAATTCTTTCTGTTCTGTGCATTCAACTAACAAAGTTGAAGGTTATCTTTGATTGAGCAGTTCTGAAACACTCTTTCTGTAGAAACTGCAAGCGGACAACCTGAAGGCTATGGGGCCTATACTGGAAAAAGTAATATCTTCAAATAAAAACTACACAGAAGCATGCTGTGAAACTTCTTTCTCTTCTGTCCATTCAACTAACAGAGTTGAAGCTTACTTTTGATTGAGCAGTTCTGAAACACTTTCTGCGGAAACTGCAAGTTGACATTCCGAGCGCTTAAGGGGCCTATCGTGGAAAAAGAAATATATCCAAATAAAAACTACACAGAAGCATTCTGTGAAACTTCTTTCTGTTCTGTGCATTCAACTAAAAGAGTTGAAGCTTACTTTTGATTGAGCAGTTCCGAAACACTCTTTCTGTAGAAACTGCCAGTGGACATTTGGAGCGCTGAGGGGCCAATAGTGGAAAAAGGAATATCTTCAAATGAAAACTACACAGAAATATTCTGTGAAACTTCTTCCTCTTCTGTCCATTCAACAAACTGAGTTGAAGGTTACTTTTGATTCAGCAGTTGTGAAAATCCCTTTCTATAGAAACTGCATGTGGACATTCCGAGCGCTAAGGTTCCTATAGTGGAAAAAGAAATATCTCCAAATAAAAACTACACAGAAGCATTCTGTGAAACTTCTTTCTGTTCTGTGCATTCAACTAACAGAGTTGAAACTTACTTTTGATTGAGCAGTTCTGAAACACTCTTTCTGTAGAAACTGCAAGTTGACATTCCGAGCGCTAAAGGGCCTATAGTGGAAAAAGGTATATCTTCAAATAAAAACTAAACAGAAGAAGTCTGTGAAACTTCTTTCTGTTCTGTGCATTCAACTAACAGATTTGAAGCTTACTTTTCATTGAGCAGTTCTGAAACACACTTTCTGTAGAAACTGCAAGTGGACATTCTAAACGCAAAGGGGCCTATAGTGGAAAAAGGAGTATCTTCAAATAAAAACTACACAGAAACATTCTGTGACACTTCTTTCTGTTCTGTCCATTCAACTAACAGAGTTGAAGCTTACTTTTGATTGAGCAGTTCTGAAACGCTCTTTCTGTAGAAACTGCAAGTTGACATTCCGAGCGCTAAGGGGCGTATAGTGGAAAAAGGAATATCTCCAAATAAAAACTACAGAGAAGCATTCTGTGAAAGGGCTTTCTGTTCTGTCCACTCAACTAACAGTGTTGAAGCTTACTTTTGATTGAGCAGTTCTGAAAACTCTTTCTGTAGAAAATGCAAGTGGACATTCTTAGTGCTAAGTGGCCTATAGTTGAAAAAGGAATATCTTCAAATAAAAATTACCCAGAAGCATTCTGTGAAACTACTTTCTGTTCTGTCCATTCAACTAAGAGAGTTGAAGCTTACTTTTGATTGAGTAGTTCTGAAACATTCTTTCTGTAGGAACTGCAAGTGGACATTCCGAGCATTAAGGGGCCTATAGTGGAAAAAGGAATATCTTGAATTAAAAACTACACAGAAGCATTCTGTGAAACTTCTTTCTGTTCCGTCCATTCAACTAACAGAGGTGAAGCTACCTTTTGACAGAGAAGTTCTAAAAGACTCTTGCTGTTGAAACTGCAAGTGGAAATTCTGAGCGCTAAAAGGCCTATAGTGGAAAAAGGAATATCTTCAAATAAAAACTACACAGAAGAATTCTGTGAAACTTCTATCTGTTCTGTGCATTCAACTAACAGAGTTGAATCTATCTTATGATTGAGGAGTTCTAAAACACTCTTTCTGTAGAAACTGCAAGTGGACATTCGGATCGCAAAGGGACCTTTAGTGGAAAATGGGACATCTTCAAATAAAAACTACACGGGAGCATTGTGTGAAACTTCTTTCCGTTCTGTCCATTCAACTAACAGAATTGAAGCTTACTTTTGATTGAGCAGTTCTGAAACACTCTTTCTGTAAAAACTGCCAGTGGACACTCGGAGAGCTGAGGGGCCGATAGTGGAAAAAGGAATGTCTTCTAATAAAAACTACACAGAAGCATTCTGTGAAACTCCTTTCTCTTCTGTGCATTCAACTCACAGAGTTAAAGCTTACTTTTGATGGAGCAGTTCTGAAACACTCTTTCTGTAGAAACTGCCAGTGGACATTCCGAGCGCAAAGGGGCCAATAGTGGAAAAAGAAATATATCCAAATAAAAACTACTCACAAGGATTCTGTGAAACTTCCTTCTGTTATCTCCACTCAACTAACAGAGTTCAAGCATACTTTTGATTGAGCAGTTCTGAAACACTCTTTCTGTAGAAACTGCAAGTTGACATTCCGAGCGATAAAGGCCCTGTAGTGGAAAAAGGGATATCTTCAAATAAAAACTACACAGCAGCATTTTGTGAAACTTCATTCTGTTCTCTGCATTGAACTAACAGTGTTGAAGCTTACTTTTGATTGAGCAGTTCTGAAAGAGTGTTTCTGTAGAAACTGCCAGTGGACATTCGGAGCGCTGAGGGCCTATAGTGGAAAAAGAAATATCTTCAAATTAAAACTACACCGAATCATTCTGTGAAACATCTTCCTCTTCTGTCCATTCAACTAACAGAGCTGAAGCTTACTTTTGATTGAGGAGTTCTGAAACACTGTTTCTGTAGAAACTGCAAGTGGAAATTCTGAACGCTAAGCGGCCTATAGTGGAAAAGGAATATCTTCAAACAAAGACTACACAGAAGCATTCTGTGAAAGTTCTTCCTGTTCTGTCCATTCAACTAACAGAATTGAAGCTTACCTTTGATTGAAGAGTTCTGAAACACTTTTTCTGTGCAAACTGCAAGTTGACATTCCGAGTGCTAAAGGGCATATAGCGGAAAAAGGGATATCTTCAAATAAAAACTACACAGAAGCATTCTGTGAAAGTTCTTTCTGTTCTGCTCATACAACTAACAGAGTTGAAGCTTACTTTTGATTGAGCAGTTCTGAAACAGTCTTTCTGAAGAAACTGCAAGTGGACATACGGACAGCTAAGGGGCCTATCGTGGAAAAAGGAAAAGCTTCAATTAAAAACTACACAGAAGCATTCTGTGAGACATCTTTCTGTTCTGTGCATTCAACTAACAGAGCTGAAGCTTACTTTTGATTGAGGAGTTCTGAAACACTGTTGCGGTAGAAACTGCAAGTGGATATTCTGAACGCTAAGGGGCCTATAGTGGAAAAGGAATATCTTCAAATAAAGACTACAGAGAAACCTTCTGTGAAACTCCTTTCTGTTATGTCCATTCAACTAACAGAGTTGAAGCTTACTTTTGATTGAGCAGTTCTGAACCACTGTTTCTGTAGAAACTGCCAGTGGACATTCGGAGCGCTGAGGGGCCTATAGTGAAAAAGTTATATCTTCAAATTAAAACTACCCAGAAGCATTCTGTGAAACTTCTGCCTCTTCTGTCCATTCAACTAACTGAGTTGAAGGTTACTTTTGATTCAGCAGTTGTGAAACTCCCTTTCTGTGGAAACTGCATGTGGACATTCGGAGCGCTAAGATTCCTATAGTGGAAAAAGAAATATCTCTAAATAAAAACTACAGAGAAGCATTCTGTGAAACTTCGTTCTGTTCTGTGCATTCAACTAACAGAGTTGAAACTTACTTTTGATTGAGCAGTTCTGAAACACTCTTTCTGTAGAAACTGCAAGTTGACATTCCGAGCGCAAAAAGGCCTATAGTGGAAAAGGGATATCTTAAAATAAAAACTACGCAGAAGCATTCTGTGAAACTTCTTTCTTTTCTGTGCATTCAACTAACAGAGTTGAAGCTAACTTTTGATTGAGGAGTTCTAAAACACTCTTTCTGTTGAAACTGCAAGTGGTAATTCTGAGCGCTAAAGGGCCTATAGTGGAAAAAGGGATATCTTCAAATAAAAACTACACAGAATCATTCTGTGAAACGTCTTTCTGTTCTGCTCATACAACTAACAGAGTTGAAGCTTACTTTTGATGGAGCAGTTCTGGAACAGTCTTTCTGAAGAAACTGCCAGTGGACATTCGGACAGCTATGGGGCCTATCATGGAAAAAGGAAAAACTTCAATTAAAAACTACACAGAAGCATTATGTGAAACATCTTTCTGTTCTGTGCATTCAACTAACAGAGTTTAAGCTTACTTTTGATTGAGCAGTTCTGAAACCCTCTTTCTGTAGAAACTGCAAGTTGACATTCCGAGCGCAAAGGGGTCAATAGTGGAAAAAGAAATATATCCAAATAAAAATTACTCACAAGGATTCTGTGAAACTTCCTTCTGTTCTCTCCATTCAACTAACAGAGTTGAAGTTTACTTTTGATTGAACAGTTCTGAAACATTCTTTCTGTAGAAACTGCAAGTTGACATTCCGAGCGCTAAAGGGCCTGTAGAGGAAAAAGGAATATCTTCAAATAAATCTACACGGAAGCATTCTGTGAATCCTCTTTCTGTTCTGTGCATTCAACTAAAAGAGTTGAAGCTTACTTTTGATTGAGCAGTTCCGAAACACTCTTGCTGTAGAAACTGCATATGGACATTCGGAGCTCTAAGGGGCCTATATTGGAAAAAGGAATATCTTCAAATAAAAACTAAACAGAAGAATTCTGTGAAAATTCTTTCTGTTCTGTGCATTCAACTAACACAGTTGAAGCTTACCTTTGACTGAGTAGTTCTGATACACTCGTTCTGTGGAAACTGAAGTGGACATTCTATAGGCTAAGGGGCCTATAATGGAAAAAGGAATATCTTCAAATAAAAACTACACAGAAGCATGCTGTGAAACTTCTTTCTGTTCTGGCCATTCAACTAACAGAGTGCAAGCTTACTTTTGATTGAGCAGTTCTGAGACACTCTTTCTGTAGAAACTGCAAGTTGACATTCCGAGCGCTAAATGCCCTGTCATGGAAAAAGGGATACCTTCAAATAAAAACTACACAGAAGCATTCTGTGAAACGTCTTTCTGTTCTGTGCAATCAACTAACAGAGTTGAATCTATCTTATGATTGAGGAGTTCTGAAACACTCTTTCTGTAGAAACTGCAAGTGGACATTCGGAGCGCTAAGGGGCCTATAGAGGAAAAAGGAACATTTTCAAATAAAAACTACACAGGAGCATTCTCTGAAACTACTTTCCATTCTGTCCATTCAAGTAACAGAATTGAAGCTTACTTCTGATTGAGCAGTTCTGAAACACTCTTTCTGTAGAAACTGCCAGTGGACATTCGGAGCGCTAAGGGGCCTCTAGTGGAAAAAGGAATATCTTCCATTAAAAACCACACAGAAGCATTTTGTGCAACTTCTTTCAGATCTGTCCATTCAACTATCAGAGTTGAAGCTTACTTTTGATTGAGCAGTTCTGAAACACTCTTTCTGTAGAAACTGCAAGTTGACATTCCGAGCGCAAAGGGGCCAAT
Source organism: Nomascus leucogenys (assembly GCF_006542625.1). NCBI lineage: Eukaryota > Metazoa > Chordata > Mammalia > Primates > Hylobatidae > Nomascus > Nomascus leucogenys. Next base: position 71,294 of record NW_022095918.1, on the reverse strand, counting down.
AGTGGAAAAAGAAATATATCCAAATAAAAACTACTCACAAGGATTCTGTGAAACTTCCTTCTGTCCTCTCCATTCAACTAAGAGTGTTGAAGTTTACTTTTTATTGAACAGTTCTGAAACATTGTTTCTGTAGAAACTGCAAGTTGACATTCCGAGCGCTAAAGGGCCTGTTGAGGAAAAAGGAATATCTTCAAATAAAACTACACAGAAGCATTCTGTGAAGCTTCTTTCTTTTCTGTGCATTCAACTAAAAGATTTGAAGCTTACTTTTCATTGAGCAGTTCCGAAACACTCTTGCTGTTGAAACTGCATTTGGACATTCGGAGCTCTAAGGGGCCTACAGTGGAAAAAGGAATATCTTCAAATAAAAACTAAATAGAAGAATTCTGTGAAAATTCTTTCTGTTCTGTGCATTCAACTAACACAGTTGAAGCTTACCTTTGATTGAGCAGTTCTGAAACACTCTTTCTCTAGAAACTGCAAGTTGACATTCCGAGCGCTAAAGGGCCTATAGCGGAAAAAGGGATATCTTCAAATAAAAACTACACAGAAGCATTCTGTGAACCTTCTTTCAGATCTGTCCATTCAACTAACAGAGTTGAAGCTTACTTTTGATTGAGCAGTTCTGAAACAGTCTTTCTGAAGAAACTGCAAGTGGACATACGGACAGCTAAGGGGCCTATCGTGGAAAAAGGAAAAGCTTCAATTAAAAACTACACAGAAGCATTCTGTGAGACATCTTTCTGTTCTGTGCATTCAACTAACAGAGCTGAAGCTTACTTTTGATTGAGGAGTTCTGAAACACTGTTGCGGTAGAAACTGCAAGTGGATATTCTGAACGCTAAGGGGCCTATAGTGGAAAAGGAATATCTTCAAATAAAAACTACAGAGAATCCTTCTGTGAAACTCCTTTCTGTTATGTCCATTCAACTAACAGAGTTGAAGCTTACTTTTGATTGAGCAGTTCTGAACCACTGTTTCTGTAGAAACTGCCAGTGGACATTCGGAGCGCTGAGGGGCCTATAGTGAAAAAGTTATATCTTCAAATTAAAACTACCCAGAAGCATTCTGTGAAACTTCTGCCTCTTCTGTCCATTCAACTAACTGAGTTGAAGGTTACTTTTGATTCAGCAGTTGTGAAACTCCCTTTCTGTGGAAACTGCATGTGGACATTCGGAGCGCTAAGATTCCTATAGTGGAAAAAGAAATATCTCTAAATAAAAACTACAGAGAAGCATTCTGTGAAACTTCGTTCTGTTCTGTGCATTCAACTAACAGAGTTGAAACTTACTTTTGATTGAGCAGTTCTGAAACACTCTTTCTGTAGAAACTGCAAGTTGACATTCCGAGCGCAAAAAGGCCTATAGTGGAAAAGGGGATATCTTAAAATAAAAACTACGCAGAAGCATTCTGTGAAACTTCTTTCTTTTCTGTGCATTCAACTAACAGAGTTGAAGCTAACTTTTGATTGAGGAGTTCTAAAACACTCTTTCTGTTGAAACTGCAAGTGGTAATTCTGAGCGCTAAAGGGCCTATAGTGGAAAAAGGGATATCTTCAAATAAAAACTACACAGAATCATTCTGTGAAACGTCTTTCTGTTCTGCTCATACAACTAACAGAGTTGAAGCTTACTTTTGATTGAGCAGTTCTGAAACAGTCTTTCTGAAGAAACTGCCAGTGGACATTCGGACAGCTATGGGCCTATCATGGAAAAAGGAAAAACTTCAATTAAAAACTACACAGAAGCATTATGTGAAACATCTTTCTGTTCTGTGCATTCAACTAACAGAGTTTAAGCTTACTTTTGATTGAGCAGTTCTGAAACCCTCTTTCTGTAGAAACTGCAAGTTGACATTCCGAGCGCAAAGGGGTCAATAGTGGAAAAAGAAATATATCCAAATAAAAATTACTCACAAGGATTCTGTGAAACTTCCTTCTGTTCTCTCCATTCAACTAACAGAGTTGAAGTTTACTTTTGATTGAACAGTTCTGAAACATTCTTTCTGTAGAAACTGCAAGTTGACATTCCGAGCGCTAAAGGGCCTGTAGAGGAAAAAGGAATATCTTCAAATAAATCTACACGGAAGCATTCTGTGAATCCTCTTTCTGTTCTGTGCATTCAACTAAAAGAGTTGAAGCTTACTTTTGATTGAGCAGTTCCGAAACACTCTTGCTGTAGAAACTGCATATGGACATTCGGAGCTCTAAGGGGCCTATATTGGAAAAAGGAATATCTTCAAATAAAAACTAAACAGAAGAATTCTGTGAAAATTCTTTCTGTTCTGTGCATTCAACTAACACAGTTGAAGCTTACCTTTGACTGAGTAGTTCTGATACACTCGTTCTGTGGAAACTGAAGTGGACATTCTATAGGCTAAGGGGCCTATAATGGAAAAAGGAATATCTTCAAATAAAAACTACACAGAAGCATGCTGTGAAACTTCTTTCTGTTCTGGCCATTCAACTAACAGAGTGCAAGCTTACTTTTGATTGAGCAGTTCTGAGACACTCTTTCTGTAGAAACTGCAAGTTGACATTCCGAGCGCTAAATGCCCTGTAATGGAAAAAGGGATATCTTCAAATAAAAACTACACAGAAGCATTCTGTGAAACGTCTTTCTGTTCTGTGCAATCAACTAACAGAGTTGAATCTATCTTATGATTGAGGAGTTCTGAAACACTCTTTCTGTAGAAACTGCAAGTGGACATTCGGAGCGCTAAGGGGCCTATAGAGGAAAAAGGAACATTTTCAAATAAAAACTACACAGGAGCATTCTCTGAAACTACTTTCCATTCTGTCCATTCAAGTAACAGAATTGAAGCTTACTTCTGATTGAGCAGTTCTGAAACACTCTTTCTGTAGAAACTGCCAGTGGACATTCGGAGCGCTAAGGGGCCTCTAGTGGAAAAAGGAATATCTTCCATTAAAAACCACACAGAAGCATTTTGTGCAACTTCTTTCAGATCTGTCCATTCAACTATCAGAGTTGAAGCTTACTTTTGATTGAGCAGTTCTGAAACACTCTTTCTGTAGAAACTGCAAGTTGACATTCCGAGCGCAAAGGGGTCAATAGTGGAAAAAGAAATATACCCAAATAAAAACTACTCACAAGGATTCTGTGAAACTTCCTTCTGTCCTCTCCATTCAACTAAGAGTGTTGAAGTTTACTTTTTATTGAACAGTTCTGAAACATTGTTTCTGTAGAAACTGCAAGTTGACATTCCGAGCGCTAAAGGGCCTGTTGAGGAAAAAGGAATATCTTCAAATAAAACTACACAGAAGCATTCTGTGAAGCTTCTTTCTTTTCTGTGCATTCAACTAAAAGATTTGAAGCTTACTTTTCATTGAGCAGTTCCGAAACACTCTTGCTGTTGAAACTGCATTTGGACATTCGGAGCTCTAAGGGGCCTACAGTGGAAAAAGGAATATCTTCAAATAAAAACTAAATAGAAGAATTCTGTGAAAATTCTTTCTGTTCTGTGCATTCAACTAACACAGTTGAAGCTTACCTTTGATTGAGCAGTTCTGAAACACTCTTTCTCTAGAAACTGCAAGTTGACATTCCGAGCGCTAAAGGGCCTATAGCGGAAAAAGGGATATCTTCAAATAAAAACTACACAGAAGCATTCTGTGAACCTTCTTTCAGATCTGTCCATTCAACTAACAGAGTTGAAGCTTACTTTTGATTCAGCAGTTCTGAAACACTCTTTCTGAAGGAACTGCAAGTTGACATTCCGAGCGCAAAGGGGCCAATAGTGGAAAAAGAAATATATCCAAATAAAAACTACTCCGAAGGATTCTGTGAAATTCCTTCTGTTCTCTCCATTCAGCTAACAGAGTTGAAGCGTACTTTTGATTGAACAGTTCTGAAACGTTCTTTCTGTAGAAACTGCAAGTTGACATTCCGAGCGCTAAAGGGCCTGTAGAGGAAAAAGGAATATCTTCAAATACAAACTACACAGAAGCATTCTGTGAAACTTCTTTCTGTTCTGTGCATTCAACTAAAAGAGTTGAAGCATACTTTAGATTTAGCAGCTCTGAAACATTCTTTCGGTAGAAACTGCAAGTGGACATTCGGAGCATTAAGGGGCCTATAGTGGAAAAAGGAATATCTTGAATTAAAAACTACACAGAAGCATTCTGTGAAACTTCTTTCTGTTCTGTGCATTCAACTAACAGAGTTGAAGCTTACTTTTGATTGAGCAGTTCAGAAACACTCTTTCTGTTGAAACTGCCCATTGACAATCCGAGCGCAAAGGGGCCTATAGTAGAAAAAGAAATATCTCCAAATAAATACTACACAGAAGGATTCTGTGAAACTTCTTTCTGTTCTGTCAATTCAACTACCAGACTTGAAGCTTACTTTTGATTGAGCAGTTCTGAAACACTCTTTCTGTAGAAACTGCAAGTTGACATTCCGAGCCCTAATGGGCCTATAGTGGAAAAAGTGATATCTTCAAATTAAAACTACACAGAACCATTCTGTGAAACTTCTTTATTTCTGTGCATTCAACTAACTTAGTTGAAGCCAACTTTTGATTGAGGAGTTCTAAAACACTCTTTCTGTTGAAACTGCAATTGGAAATGCTGAGCACTAAAGGGCCAATAGTGGAAGAAGGAATATCTTCATAGAAAAACTACACAGAAGCATTCTGTGAAACTTCTTTCTGTTCTGTCCATTCAACTAACAGAATTGAAGCTTACTTTTGATTGAAGAGTTCTGAAACACTTTTCTGTGGTAACTGCAAGTTGACATTCCGAGCGCTAAAGGGCCTATAGTGGAAAAAGGGATATCTTCAAATTAAAACTACACAGAAGCATTCTGTGAATCTTCTTTCTGTTCTGCTCATAGAACTAACAGAGTTGCAGCTTACTTTTGATTGAGCAGTTCTGAAACAGTCTTTTTGTGGAAACTGTAAGTGGACATTCAGAGCGCTAAAGGGCCTGTAGTGGAAAAAGGATATCTTCAAATAAAAATGACAAAGAAGCATTGTCTGAAACTTCTTTCTGTTCTGTGCATTCAACTAACAGGGTTGAAGCTTACTTTTGATTGAGCAGTTGTGAAACTCTCTTTCTGTAGAAACTGCAAGATGACATTTCGAGTGCTAAAGGGCCTATAGTGGAAAAAGGGATATCCTCAAACAAAAACTACACATAAGCATTCAGTGAAACTTCTTTCTGTTGTGTGCATTGATGTAACAGTGGTGAAGCTTACTTTTGATTGAGCAGTTCTGAAACACTCTTTCTGTAAAAACTGCCAGTGGATATTCGGAGAGCTAAGGGGCCTGTAGTGGAAAAAGGAATATCTTCAAATAAAAACTACAGAGAAGCATTCAGTGAAAGCTCTTTCTGTTCTGTCCATTCAACTCACAGAGTTGAATCTTACTTTTGATTGAGCAGTTGTGAAACCCTCTTTCTGTAGAAACTGCAAGTTGACATTCCTAGCGCTATAGGGACTATAGTGGAAAAAGGGATATCTTCAAATAAACTCTACACAGAAGTATTCTGTGGAACTTCTTTCTGTTCTGTGCATTCAACTAACAACTTTGAAGCTTACTTTTGATTGAGCAGTTCTGCAACCCCCTTTCTGTAGAAACTGCAATTTGACATTCCCAGCACTAAAGGGAATATAGTGGGAAAAGGGTTATCTTCAATTAAAAACTACACCGAAGCACTCTGTGAAACTTCTTTCTGTTCTGTGCATTCAAATAACAAAATTGAAGCTTACTTTTGATTGAGCATTTCTGAAACACCCTTTCTGTGGAAACTCCAATTGGACATTCTGATCGCTTAGGGGCCTATAGTGGAAAATGGAATATCTCCAAATAGAAACTACACAAAAGCATTCGGTGAAACTTCCTTCTGTTCTTTGCATTCAAATAACAGTTGAAGCTTACTTTTGATTGAGCTGTTCTGAAACACTCTTTCTGTACAAACTTCAAGTGGACAATCCGAGTGCTAAAGGGCCTGTAGTGAAAAAAGGAATATCTTCAAATACAAACTACACAGAAGCATTCTGTGAAACTTCTTTCTGTTCTGTCCATTCAGCTAACTGAGTTGAAGCTTAGCTTTGTTTGAGGAGTTCTGAAACACTCTTTCTGTAGAAACTGCAAGTTGAGACTCCGAGCGCTAAGGGGCCTATACTGGAAAAAGAAATATCTCCAAATAAAAACTACAAAGAAGCATTCTGTGAAACTTCTTTCTGTTCTCTGCATTCAACTAACAGAGTTGAAGCTCACTTTTGTTTGAGCAGTTCTGAAACAGTCTTTCTGTAGAAACTGCAAGAGGACATTCGGAGCACTAAGGGGCCTATAGTGGAAAAAGGAATAACTTCAAATAAAAACTACACAGAAGCATTCTGTGAAACTTGTTTCTGTTCTGTCCATTCAACTAACAGAGTTGAAGGTAACTTTTTATTGAGGAGTTCTGAAACACTCTTTCTGTAGAAACTGCAAGTTGACATTCCGAGCGCTATGGGGCCTATCGTGGAAAAAGAAATATCTTCAAATAAAAACTACACAGAAGCAATGTGTGAAACTTCTTTCTGTTCTGTGCATTCAACTAACAGAGTTGAAGCTTACTTTTGATTGATCAGTTCTGAAACACTCTTTATGTGGAAACTGCAAGTGGACAATCAGAGCGCTAAAGGGCCTGTAGTGGAAAAAGGATATCTTCAAATAAAAATGACAAAGAAGCTTTGTCTGAAACTTCTTTCTGTTCTGTGCATTCAACTAACAGGGTTGAAGCTTACTTTTGATTTAGCAGTTCTGAAACACTCTTTCTGTAGAAACTGCAAGTAGACATTTGCTGTGCCAAGGGGCCTATAGTGGAAAAAGGAATACCTTCAATTAAAAACTACACAGAAATATTCTGTGAGAGTTCTTTCTATTCTGTCCATTGAACTAACAAATTTGAAACACACGTTTGATTGAGCAGTTCTGAAACACTCTTTCCTTAGAAAATGCAAGTTGACTTTCCGAGCGCTAATGGGCCTATAGAGGAAAAAGGGATATGTTCAAATAAAAACTACACAGAAGCATTCTGTGAAACTTCTTTCTGTTCTTTGCATTCAACGAATAAAGTTGAAGCTAACTTTTGATTGAGGAGTTCTGAAATACTCTTTCTGTTGAAACTGCAATTGGACATTCGGAGTGCTAAAAGTCCTACAGTGGAAAAAAGAATTTCTTCAAATAAAAACTACACAGAAGCATTCTGTGAAACTCCTTTCTATTCTGTGCATTAAACTAACAGAGCTGAAGCTTACATTTGATTGAGCAGTTCTGAAACACTTTTTCTGTAGAAACTGCATGTGGACATTCAGAGAGCTAAGGGGCCTATAGTGGAAAAAGGAGTATCTCGAAATAAAAACTACACAGAAGCATTCTGTGAAACATCTTTCTGTTCCGTTTATTCGACTAACAGAGTTGAAGCTTACTTTTGATTGAGCAGTTCTGAAACACTCTTGGTGTTGAAACCGCATCTTGACATACAGAGCGCTAAAGGGCATATAGTGGAAAAAGGCAAATCTTCAAATAAAAACTACACATGAAACTTCTTTCTGTTCTGTGCATACAACTAACAGTGTTGAAGCTTACTTTTGATTGAGCAGTTCTGAAGCAGTCTTTCTGAAGGAACTGCAAGGGGACACTCCTACAGCTAAAGTGCCTATAGTGGAAAAAGGATTATCTTCAATTAAAAACTACACAGAAGCATTCTGTGAAACATCTTTCTGTTCTGTGCATTCAACTAAAAGAGCTGAAGCTTACTTTTGATTGAGGAGTTCTGAAACACTCTTTCTGTAGAAACTGAAAGTTGACATTCAGAGCGCTAATGTTCCTACAGTGGATAAAGGAATATCTCCAAATAAAAACTACACAGAAGCATTCTGTGAAACTTCTTTCTGTTCTGTGCATTCAACTAATAGAGTTGAAGCTTCCTTTTGATTGAGCAGTCCTAAAACACTCTTTCTGTAGAAACTGCCAGTGGACATTCGGAGCGCTAAGGGGCCTATAGTGGAAAATGGAACATCTTCAAATAAAAACTACACGGAAGCATTCTGTGAAACTTCTTTCTGTTCCGTCCATTCAAATAACAGAGTTGAAGGTACTTTTGATTGAGCAGTTCTGAAACACTGTTTCTGTAGGAACTGCAAGTTGACATTTCGAGCGCTAAATGGCCTCTAGTGGAAAAAGGGATATCTTCAAATAGAAAGAACACAGAAGCATTCTGTGAAACTGCTTTCTTTTCTGTGCATTCAACTAAAAATTTTGAAGCTTTCTTTTGATTGAGCAGTTCTGTAACACCCTTTCTGTAGAAACTGCAAACGGACATTCGGAGCGCTAAGCAGCCTATAGCGGAAAAAGTAATATCTTCAAATAAAAACTGCAGAGAAGCATTCTGTGAAACTTGTTTCTGTTCTGTCCATTCAACTAACAGAGCTGAAGCTTACTTTTCATTGAGCAGTTCTCAAACACTCTTTCTGTAGAAATTGCAAGTGGACATTCCGAGCGCTAATGGGCCTGTGGTGGAAAAAGGGATATCTTCAAATTGAAACTACACAGAAGCATTCTGTGAAATTCTTTTGTGTTTTGTGCATTCAAATAACAGAGTTGAAGCTTCATTTTGATTGAGCAGTTCTGAAACACTCTTTCTGTAGACACTGCAAGTGGACAATCGGAGCGCTAAGGGGCCTATAGTGGAAAAAGGAATATCTCCAAATAAAAGCTACACAGAAGCATTCTGTGAAGCTTCTATCTGTTCTGTGCATTCAACTAAGAGAGTTAAATCTTACTTTTGATAGAGCAGTTCTGAAACAATCTTTCTGTAGAAACTGCAAGAGGTCATTCAGAGCGCTAAGGGGCCTATAGGGGAAAAAGGAATATCTTCAAATAAAAACTACACAGAAGTATTCTGCGAAACTTCTTTCTGTTCTGTCCATTCAACTAACAGAGTTGAAGTATACTTTTCATAGAGCAGTTCTGAAACACTCTTTCTGTAGAAACTGCGAGTTGACATTCCGAGCGTTAAAGGGCCTATAGTGGAAAAAGAAATATCTCCAAGTAAAAACTACACAGAAGGATTCGGTGAAACTTCTTTGTCCATTCAACTAACAGAGTTGAAACTTACTTTTGATTGAGCAGTTCTGAAACATTCTTTCTGTAGAAACTGCAAGTGGATAGTCGGAGCGCGAAGGGTCCTATAGGGGAAAATGGAGTATCTTCAAATACAACCTAGACAGAAGCATTCTGTGAAACTGTTTCTTTTCTGTCCATTCAACTAAGAGAGTTGAGGCTTACTTTTCAATGAGCAGTTCTGAAACACTCTTTCTGTAGAAACTGCATGTGGACATTCGGAGCGCTAAGTTTCCCACAGTGGAAAAAGAAATATCTCCAAATAAAAACTAAACAGAAGAAGTCTGTGAAACTTCTTTCTGTTCTGTGCATGCAACTACAGAATAGAAGCTTACTTTTCATTGAGCAGTTCTGAAACACACTTTCTGTAGAAACTGCAAGTGGACATTCTAAACGCAAAGGGGCCTATAGTGGAAAAGGAGTATCTTCAAATAAAAAATACACAGAAACATTCTGTGACACTTCTTTCTGTTCTGTCCATTCAACTAACAGAGTTGAAGCTTACTTTTCATTGAGCAGTTCTGAAACACTCTTTCTGTAGAAACTGCAAGTTGACATTCCGAGCGCTAAGGGGCGTATAGTGGAAACAGTAATATCTCCAAATAAAAACTACACGGAAGCATTCTGTGAAAGTTCTTTCTATTCTGTCCACTCAACTAACATTGTTGAAGCTTACTTTTCATTGAGCAGTTCTGAAAAACTCTTTCTGTAGAAACTGCAAGTGGACATTCTTAGTGCTAAGGGGCCTATGGTGGAAAAAGGAATATCTTCAAATAAAAACTACACAGAAGCATTCTGTGAAACTACTTTCTGTTCTCTCAATTCAACCAAGAGTGTTCAAGCTTACTTTTGATTGAGCAGTTCTGAAACATTCTTTCTGTAGAAACCTCAGGTGGAGATGCGGAGCATTAAGGGGGCTATAGTGGAAAAGGAATATCTTGAATTAAAAACCACACAGAAGCATGCTGTGATTCTTCTTTCTGTTCTGTCCATTTCACTAACAGAGTTGAAGCTTACTTTTGATTGAGCAGTTGTGAAACACTATTTCTGTAGAAACTGCAAGTGGACATTCTGAAGGCTAAGGGGCCTATATTGGAAAATGGAATATCTTCAAATAAAAACTACACAGAAGCATGCTGTGAAACTTCTTTCTCTTCTGTCCATTCAACTAACAGTGTTGAAGCTTACTGTTGATTGAGCAGTTCTGAAACACTCTTTCTGTAGAAACTGCAAGTTGACATCCCGAGCGCTAAGGGGCCTATAGTGGAAAAAGGGATATCTTCAAATGAAAACTACACAGAAACATTCTGTGAGACTTCTTTCTTTTCTGTGCATGCAACTAACAGAGTTGAAACTAACTTTTGACTGAGGAGTTCTAAAACACTCTTTCTGTGGGAACTGCACTTGGAAATTCTGACCGCTAAAGGGCCTATAGTGGAAAAAGGAATATCTTCAAAGAAAAACTACACAGAAGCATTCTGTGAAACTTCTTTCTCTTCTGTCCATTGAACTAACAGAATTGAAGATTACTTTTGATTGAAGAGTTCTGAAACACTTTTTCTGTGGAAACTGCAAGGTGACATTCCGAGCGCTAAAGGGCCTATAGTGGAAAAAGGGATATCTTCAAATAAAAACTACACAGAAGCATTCTGTGAAACTTCTTTCTGTTCTGCTCATACAACTAACAGAGTTGAAGATTACTTTTGATTGAGCAGTTCTGAAAAAGTCTTTCTGAAGAAACTGCAAGTGGACATTCGGACAGTTATGGGGCCTATCGGGAAAAAGGAAAACTTCAATTAAAAACTACACAGAAGCATTCTGTGAAACATCTTTCTGTTCTGTGCTTTCAACTAACAGAGCTGAAGCTTTCTTTTGATTGAGGAGTTCTGAAACACTGCTTCTGTAGAAACTGCAAGTGGATATTCTGAACGCTAAGGGGCCTATAGTGGAAAAGGAATATCTTCAAATAAAGACTGCAAAGAAGCCTTCTGTGAAACTTATTTCTGTTCTGTCCATTAAACTAACAGAGTTGAAGCTTACTTTTGATTGAGCAGTTCTGAAACACTCTTTCTGTAGAAACTGCAAGTGGACATTCAGAGGACTAAGGGGCCTATAGTGGAAAAAGAATATCTTCAAATAAAAACTACACAGAAGCATTCTGTGAAACTTCTTTCTGTTCTGTCCATTCAAGTAACAGAGTTGAAACTTACTTTTGATTGATCAGTTCTGAAACACTCTTTCTGTAGAAACTGGAAGGTGACACCCCGAGCGCTAAAGACCCTGTAGTGGAAAAAGGGATATCTTCAAATAAAAACTACACAGAAGCATTCTATGAAACGTTTTTCTGCTCTGGGCATTCAACTAACAGAGTTGAATCTATCTTAAGATTGAGGAGTTGTGAAACACTCTTTCTGTGGAAACTGCAAGTGGACATTCGGAGCGCTAACGGGCCTATAGTGGAAAAAGGAAGATCTTCAAATAAAAACTACACAGGAGCATTCTCTGAAACTTTTTTCCGTTTTGTCCATTCAACTAACAGAATTGAAGCTTACTTTTGATTGAGCAGTTCTGAAACACTCTTTCTGTAGAATCTGCCAGTGGACATTCGTAGCGCTAAGTGGCCTATAGTGGAAAAAGGAATATCTTCAAATAAAAACTACACTGAAGCATTCTGTGAAACTTCTTTCAGATCTGTCCATTCAACTAACAGAGTTGAATCTTACTTTTGATTGAGCCGTTCTGAAACACTCTTTCTGTAGAAACTGCAAGTTGACATTCTGAGCGCAAAGGGGCCAATAGTGGAAAAAGAAATATATCCAAACAAAAACTACTCACAAGGATTCTGTGAAACTTCCTTCTGTTCTCTCCATTCAACTAACAGAGTTGAAGCTTACTTTTGATGGAACAGTTCTGAAACATTCTTTCTGTAGAAACTGCAAGTTGACATTCCGAGCGCCAAAGGGCCTGTAGAGGAAAAAGGAATATCTTCAAATAAAAACTACACAGAAGCATTCTGTGAAACTTCTTTCCTTTCTGTGCATTCAACTAAAAGAGTTGAAGCTAACTTTTGATTGAGGAGTTCTAAGAAACTCTTTCTGTTGAAACTGCAAGTGGAAAATCGGAGCTCTGAAGGGCCTATAGTGGAAAATGGAATATCTTCAAATAAAAACTACACAGAAGCATTCTGTGAAACTTCTTCCTGTTCTGTCCATTCAACTAACAGAATTGAAGCTTACTTTTGATTGAAGAGTTCTGAAACACTTTTTATGTGCAAACTGCAAGTTGTTATTCCGAGCGCTATAGGTCCTATAGTGGAAAAAGGGATATCTTTAAATAAAAACTACAGAGAAGCATTCTGTGAAACATCTTTCTGTTCTGCTCATACAACTAACAGAGTTGAAGCTTACTTTTGATTGATAAGTTCTGAAACAGTCTTTCTGAGGAAATTGTAAGTGGACATTCGGACAGCTAAAGGGCCTATAGTGGAAAAAGGAAAACTTCAATTAAAAACTACACAGAAGCATTCTGTGAAACATCTTTCTGTTCTGTGCATTCAACAAACAGAGCTGAAGCTTACTTTTGATTGAGGGGTTCTGAAACACTGTTTCTGTAGAAACTGCAAGTGGATATTCTGAACGCTAAGGGGCCTATATTGGAAAAGGAATATCTTCAAATAAAGACTACAAAGAAGCCTTCTGTGAAACTTCTTTCTGTTCTGTCCATTCAACTAACAGAGTTGAAGCTTACTTTTGATGGAGCAGTTCTGAAACACTCTTTCTGTAGAAACTGCAAGTGGACATTCGGAGCGCTAAGGGGCCTACATTGGAAAAGGAATATCTTCCAATAAAAACTACACAGTAGCATTCTTTGAAAATTCTTTCTGTTCTGTGCATTCAACTAACAAAGTTGAAGGTTATCTTTGATTGAGCAGTTCTGAAACACTCTTTCTGTAGAAACTGCAAGCGGACAACCTGAAGGCTATGGGGCCTATACTGGAAAAAGTAATATCTTCAAATAAAAACTACACAGAAGCATTCTGTGAAACTTCTTTCTCTTCTGTCCATTCAACTAACAGAGTTGAAGCTTACTTTTGATTGAGCAGTTCTGAAACACTCTTTCTGCAGAAACTGCAAGTTGACATTCCGAGCGCTTAAGGGGCCTATCGTGGAAAAAGAAATATATCCAAATAAAAACTACACAGAAGCATTCTGTGAAACTTCTTTCTGTTCTGTGCATTGAACTAAAAGTGTTGAAGCTTACTTTTGATTGAGCAGTTCCGAAACACTCTTTCTGTAGAAACTGCCAGTGGACATTTGGAGCGCTGAGGGGCCAATAGTGGAAAAAGGAATATCTTCAAATTAAAACTACACAGAAATATTCTGTGAAACTTCTTACTCTTCTGTCCATTCAACAAACTGAGTTGAAGGTTACTTTTGATTCAGCAGTTGTGAAAATCCCTTTCTATAGAAACTGCATGTGGACATTCCGAGCGCTAAGGTTCCTATAGTGGAAAAGAAATATCTCCAAATAAAAACTACACAGAAGCATTCTGTGAAACTTCTTTCTGTTCTGTGCATTCAACTAACAGAGTTGAAACTTACTTTTGATTGAGCAGTTCTGAAACACTCTTTCTGTAGAAACTGCAAGTTGACATTCCGAGCGCTAAAGGGCCTATAGTGGAAAAAGGTATATCTTCAAATAAAAACTAAACAGAATAAGTCTGTGAAACTTCTTTCTGTTCTGTGCATTCAACTAACAGATTGAAGCTTACTTTTCATTGAGCAGTTCTGAAACACACTTTCTGTAGAAACTGCAAGTGGACATTCTAAACGCAAAGGGGCCTATAGTGGAAAAAGGAGTATCTTCAAATAAAAACTACACAGAAACATTCTGTGACACTTCTTTCTGTTCTGTCCATTCAACTAACAGAGTTGAAGCTTACTTTTGATTGAGCAGTTCTGAAACACTCTTTCTGTAGAAACTGCAAGTTGACATTCCGAGCGCTAAGGGGCGTATAGTGGAAAAGGAATATCTCCAAATAAAAACTACAGAGAAGCATTCTGTGAAAGGGCTTTCTGTTCTGTCCACTCAACTAACAGTGTTGAAGCTTACTTTTGATTGAGCAGTTCTGAAAACTCTTTCTGTAGAAAATGCAAGTGGACATTCTTAGTGCTAAGTGGCCTATAGTTGAAAAAGGAATATCTTCAAATAAAAATTACCCAGAAGCATTCTGTGAAACTACTTTCTGTTCTGTCCATTCAACTAAGAGAGTTGGAGCTTACTTTTGATTGAGTAGTTCTGAACATTCTTTCTGTAGGAACTGCAAGTGGACATTCCGAGCATTAAGGGGCCTATAGTGGAAAAAGGAATATCTTGAATTAAAAACTACACAGAAGCATTCTGTGAAACTTCTTTCTGTTCCGTCCATTCAACTAACAGAGGTGAAGCTACCTTTTGACAGAGAAGTTCTAAAAGACTCTTGCTGTTGAAACTGCAAGTGGAAATTCTGAGCGCTAAAAGGCCTATAGTGGAAAAAGGAATATCTTCAAATAAAAACTACACAGAAGAATTCTGTGAAACTTCTATCTGTTCTGTGCATTCAACTAACAGAGTTGAATCTATCTTATGATTGAGGAGTTCTAAAACACTCTTTCTGTAGAAACTGCAAGTGGACATTCGGATCGCAAAGGGACCTTTAGTGGAAAATGGGACATCTTCAAATAAAAACTACACGGGAGCATTGTGTGAAACTTCTTTCCGTTCTGTCCATTCAACTAACAGAATTGAAGCTTACTTTTGATTGAGCAGTTCTGAAACACTCTTTCTGTAAAAACTGCCAGTGGACACTCGGAGAGCTGAGGGGCCGATAGTGGAAAAAGGAATGTCTTCTAATAAAAACTACACAGAAGCATTCTGTGAAACTCCTTTCTCTTCTGTGCATTCAACTCACAGAGTTAAAGCTTACTTTTGATGGAGCAGTTCTGAAACACTCTTTCTGTAGAAACTGCCAGTGGACATTCCGAGCGCAAAGGGGCCAATAGTGGAAAAAGAAATATATCCAAATAAAAACTACTCACAAGGATTCTGTGAAACTTCCTTCTGTTATCTCCACTCAACTAACAGAGTTCAAGCATACTTTTGATTGAGCAGTTCTGAAACACTCTTTCTGTAGAAACTGCAAGTTGACATTCCGAGCGATAAAGGCCCTGTAGTGGAAAAAGGGATATCTTCAAATAAAAACTACACAGCAGCATTTTGTGAAACTTCATTCTGTTCTCTGCATTGAACTAACAGTGTTGAAGCTTACTTTTGATTGAGCAGTTCTGAAAGAGTGTTTCTGTAGAAACTGCCAGTGGACATTCGGAGCGCTGAGGGCCTATAGTGGAAAAAGAAATATCTTCAAATTAAAACTACACCGAATCATTCTGTGAAACATCTTCCTCTTCTGTCCATTCAACTAACAGAGCTGAAGCTTACTTTTGATTGAGGAGTTCTGAAACACTGTTTCTGTAGAAACTGCAAGTGGAAATTCTGAACGCTAAGCGGCCTATAGTGGAAAAGGAATATCTTCAAACAAAGACTACACAGAAGCATTCTGTGAAAGTTCTTCCTGTTCTGTCCATTCAACTAACAGAATTGAAGCTTACCTTTGATTGAAGAGTTCTGAAACACTTTTTCTGTGCAAACTGCAAGTTGACATTCCGAGTGCTAAAGGGCATATAGCGGAAAAAGGGATATCTTCAAATAAAAACTACACAGAAGCATTCTGTGAAAGTTCTTTCTGTTCTGCTCATACAACTAACAGAGTTGAAGCTTACTTTTGATTGAGCAGTTCTGAAACAGTCTTTCTGAAGAAACTGCAAGTGGACATACGGACAGCTAAGGGCCTATCGTGGAAAAAGGAAAAGCTTCAATTAAAAACTACACAGAAGCATTCTGTGAGACATCTTTCTGTTCTGTGCATTCAACTAACAGAGCTGAAGCTTACTTTTGATTGAGGAGTTCTGAAACACTGTTGCGGTAGAAACTGCAAGTGGATATTCTGAACGCTAAGGGGCCTATAGTGGAAAAGGAATATCTTCAAATAAAGACTACAGAGAAACCTTCTGTGAAACTCCTTTCTGTTATGTCCATTCAACTAACAGAGTTGAAGCTTACTTTTGATTGAGCAGTTCTGAACCACTGTTTCTGTAGAAACTGCCAGTGGACATTCGGAGCGCTGAGGGGCCTATAGTGAAAAAGTTATATCTTCAAATTAAAACTACCCAGAAGCATTCTGTGAAACTTCTGCCTCTTCTGTCCATTCAACTAACTGAGTTGAAGGTTACTTTTGATTCAGCAGTTGTGAAACTCCCTTTCTGTGGAAACTGCATGTGGACATTCGGAGCGCTAAGATTCCTATAGTGGAAAAAGAAATATCTCTAAATAAAAACTACAGAGAAGCATTCTGTGAAACTTCGTTCTGTTCTGTGCATTCAACTAACAGAGTTGAAACTTACTTTTGATTGAGCAGTTCTGAAACACTCTTTCTGTAGAAACTGCAAGTTGACATTCCGAGCGCAAAAAGGCCTATAGTGGAAAAGGGGATATCTTAAAATAAAAACTACGCAGAAGCATTCTGTGAAACTTCTTTCTTTTCTGTGCATTCAACTAACAGAGTTGAAGCTAACTTTTGATTGAGGAGTTCTAAAACACTCTTTCTGTTGAAACTGCAAGTGGTAATTCTGAGCGCTAAAGGGCCTATAGTGGAAAAAGGGATATCTTCAAATAAAAACTACACAGAATCATTCTGTGAAACGTCTTTCTGTTCTGCTCATACAACTAACAGAGTTGAAGCTTACTTTTGATGGAGCAGTTCTGGAACAGTCTTTCTGAAGAAACTGCCAGTGGACATTCGGACAGCTATGGGGCCTATCATGGAAAAAGGAAAAACTTCAATTAAAAACTACACAGAAGCATTATGTGAAACATCTTTCTGTTCTGTGCATTCAACTAACAGAGTTTAAGCTTACTTTTGATTGAGCAGTTCTGAAACCCTCTTTCTGTAGAAACTGCAAGTTGACATTCCGAGCGCAAAGGGGTCAATAGTGGAAAAAGAAATATATCCAAATAAAAATTACTCACAAGGATTCTGTGAAACTTCCTTCTGTTCTCTCCATTCAACTAACAGAGTTGAAGTTTACTTTTGATTGAACAGTTCTGAAACATTCTTTCTGTAGAAACTGCAAGTTGACATTCCGAGCGCTAAAGGGCCTGTAGAGGAAAAAGGAATATCTTCAAATAAATCTACACGGAAGCATTCTGTGAATCCTCTTTCTGTTCTGTGCATTCAACTAAAAGAGTTGAAGCTTACTTTTGATTGAGCAGTTCCGAAACACTCTTGCTGTAGAAACTGCATATGGACATTCGGAGCTCTAAGGGGCCTATATTGGAAAAAGGAATATCTTCAAATAAAAACTAAACAGAAGAATTCTGTGAAAATTCTTTCTGTTCTGTGCATTCAACTAACACAGTTGAAGCTTACCTTTGACTGAGTAGTTCTGATACACTCGTTCTGTGGAAACTGAAGTGGACATTCTATAGGCTAAGGGGCCTATAATGGAAAAAGGAATATCTTCAAATAAAAACTACACAGAAGCATGCTGTGAAACTTCTTTCTGTTCTGGCCATTCAACTAACAGAGTGCAAGCTTACTTTTGATTGAGCAGTTCTGAGACACTCTTTCTGTAGAAACTGCAAGTTGACATTCCGAGCGCTAAATGCCCTGTCATGGAAAAAGGGATACCTTCAAATAAAAACTACACAGAAGCATTCTGTGAAACGTCTTTCTGTTCTGTGCAATCAACTAACAGAGTTGAATCTATCTTATGATTGAGGAGTTCTGAAACACTCTTTCTGTAGAAACTGCAAGTGGACATTCGGAGCGCTAAGGGGCCTATAGAGGAAAAAGGAACATTTTCAAATAAAAACTACACAGGAGCATTCTCTGAAACTACTTTCCATTCTGTCCATTCAAGTAACAGAATTGAAGCTTACTTCTGATTGAGCAGTTCTGAAACACTCTTTCTGTAGAAACTGCAAGTGGACATTCGGAGCGCTAAGGGGCCTCTAGTGGAAAAAGGAATATCTTCCATTAAAAACCACACAGAAGCATTTTGTGCAACTTCTTTCAGATCTGTCCATTCAACTATCAGAGTTGAAGCTTACTTTTGATTGAGCAGTTCTGAAACACTCTTTCTGTAGGAACTGCAAGTTGACATTCCGAGCGCAAAGGGGTCAATAGTGGAAAAAGAAATATATCCAAATAAAAACTACTCACAAGGATTCTGTGAAACTTCCTTCTGTCCTCTCCATTCAACTAAGAGTGTTGAAGTTTACTTTTTATTGAACAGTTCTGAAACATTGTTTCTGTAGAAACTGCAAGTTGACATTCCGAGCGCTAAAGGGCCTGTTGAGGAAAAAGGAATATCTTCAAATAAAACTACACAGAAGCATTCTGTGAAGCTTCTTTCTTTTCTGTGCATTCAACTAAAAGATTTGAAGCTTACTTTTCATTGAGCAGTTCCGAAACACTCTTGCTGTTGAAACTGCATTTGGACATTCGGAGCTCTAAGGGGCCTACAGTGGAAAAAGGAATATCTTCAAATAAAAACTAAATAGAAGAATTCTGTGAAAATTCTTTCTGTTCTGTGCATTCAACTAACACAGTTGAAGCTTACCTTTGATTGAGCAGTTCTGAAACACTCTTTCTCTAGAAACTGCAAGTTGACATTCCGAGCGCTAAAGGGCCTATAGCGGAAAAAGGGATATCTTCAAATAAAAACTACACAGAAGCATTCTGTGAACCTTCTTTCAGATCTGTCCATTCAACTAACAGAGTTGAAGCTTACTTTTGATTCAGCAGTTCTGAAACACTCTTTCTGAAGGAACTGCAAGTTGACATTCCGAGCGCAAAGGGGCCAATAGTGGAAAAAGAAATATATCCAAATAAAAACTACTCCGAAGGATTCTGTGAAATTCCTTCTGTTCTCTCCATTCAGCTAACAGAGTTGAAGCGTACTTTTGATTGAACAGTTCTGAAACGTTCTTTCTGTAGAAACTGCAAGTTGACATTCCGAGCGCTAAAGGGCCTGTAGAGGAAAAAGGAATATCTTCAAATACAAACTACACAGAAGCATTCTGTGAAACTTCTTTCTGTTCTGTGCATTCAACTAAAAGAGTTGAAGCATACTTTAGATTTAGCAGCTCTGAAACATTCTTTCGGTAGAAACTGCAAGTGGACATTCGGAGCATTAAGGGGCCTATAGTGGAAAAAGGAATATCTTGAATTAAAAACTACACAGAAGCATTCTGTGAAACTTCTTTCTGTTCTGTGCATTCAACTAACAGAGTTGAAGCTTACTTTTGATTGAGCAGTTCAGAAACACTCTTTCTGTTGAAACTGCCCATTGACAATCCGAGCGCAAAGGGGCCTATAGTAGAAAAAGAAATATCTCCAAATAAATACTACACAGAAGGATTCTGTGAAACTTCTTTCTGTTCTGTCAATTCAACTACCAGACTTGAAGCTTACTTTTGATTGAGCAGTTCTGAAACACTCTTTCTGTAGAAACTGCAAGTTGACATTCCGAGCCCTAATGGGCCTATAGTGGAAAAAGTGATATCTTCAAATTAAAACTACACAGAACCATTCTGTGAAACTTCTTTATTTCTGTGCATTCAACTAACTTAGTTGAAGCCAACTTTTGATTGAGGAGTTCTAAAACACTCTTTCTGTTGAAACTGCAATTGGAAATGCTGAGCACTAAAGGGCCAATAGTGGAAGAAGGAATATCTTCATAGAAAAACTACACAGAAGCATTCTGTGAAACTTCTTTCTGTTCTGTCCATTCAACTAACAGAATTGAAGCTTACTTTTGATTGAAGAGTTCTGAAACACTTTTCTGTGGTAACTGCAAGTTGACATTCCGAGCGCTAAAGGGCCTATAGTGGAAAAAGGGATATCTTCAAATTAAAACTACACAGAAGCATTCTGTGAATCTTCTTTCTGTTCTGCTCATAGAACTAACAGAGTTGCAGCTTACTTTTGATTGAGCAGTTCTGAAACAGTCTTTTTGTGGAAACTGTAAGTGGACATTCAGAGCGCTAAAGGGCCTGTAGTGGAAAAAGGATATCTTCAAATAAAAATGACAAAGAAGCATTGTCTGAAACTTCTTTCTGTTCTGTGCATTCAACTAACAGGGTTGAAGCTTACTTTTGATTGAGCAGTTGTGAAACTCTCTTTCTGTAGAAACTGCAAGATGACATTTCGAGTGCTAAAGGGCCTATAGTGGAAAAAGGGATATCCTCAAACAAAAACTACACATAAGCATTCAGTGAAACTTCTTTCTGTTGTGTGCATTGATGTAACAGTGGTGAAGCTTACTTTTGATTGAGCAGTTCTGAAACACTCTTTCTGTAAAAACTGCCAGTGGATATTCGGAGAGCTAAGGGGCCTGTAGTGGAAAAAGGAATATCTTCAAATAAAAACTACAGAGAAGCATTCAGTGAAAGCTCTTTCTGTTCTGTCCATTCAACTCACAGAGTTGAATCTTACTTTTGATTGAGCAGTTGTGAAACCCTCTTTCTGTAGAAACTGCAAGTTGACATTCCTAGCGCTATAGGGACTATAGTGGAAAAAGGGATATCTTCAAATAAACTCTACACAGAAGTATTCTGTGGAACTTCTTTCTGTTCTGTGCATTCAACTAACAACTTTGAAGCTTACTTTTGATTGAGCAGTTCTGCAACCCCCTTTCTGTAGAAACTGCAATTTGACATTCCCAGCACTAAAGGGAATATAGTGGGAAAAGGGTTATCTTCAATTAAAAACTACACCGAAGCACTCTGTGAAACTTCTTTCTGTTCTGTGCATTCAAATAACAAAATTGAAGCTTACTTTTGATTGAGCATTTCTGAAACACCCTTTCTGTGGAAACTCCAATTGGACATTCTGATCGCTTAGGGGCCTATAGTGGAAAATGGAATATCTCCAAATAGAAACTACACAAAAGCATTCGGTGAAACTTCCTTCTGTTCTTTGCATTCAAATAACAGTTGAAGCTTACTTTTGATTGAGCTGTTCTGAAACACTCTTTCTGTACAAACTTCAAGTGGACAATCCGAGTGCTAAAGGGCCTGTAGTGAAAAAAGGAATATCTTCAAATACAAACTACACAGAAGCATTCTGTGAAACTTCTTTCTGTTCTGTCCATTCAGCTAACTGAGTTGAAGCTTAGCTTTGTTTGAGGAGTTCTGAAACACTCTTTCTGTAGAAACTGCAAGTTGAGACTCCGAGCGCTAAGGGGCCTATACTGGAAAAAGAAATATCTCCAAATAAAAACTACAAAGAAGCATTCTGTGAAACTTCTTTCTGTTCTCTGCATTCAACTAACAGAGTTGAAGCTCACTTTTGTTTGAGCAGTTCTGAAACAGTCTTTCTGTAGAAACTGCAAGAGGACATTCGGAGCACTAAGGGGCCTATAGTGGAAAAAGGAATAACTTCAAATAAAAACTACACAGAAGCATTCTGTGAAACTTGTTTCTGTTCTGTCCATTCAACTAACAGAGTTGAAGGTAACTTTTTATTGAGGAGTTCTGAAACACTCTTTCTGTAGAAACTGCAAGTTGACATTCCGAGCGCTATGGGGCCTATCGTGGAAAAAGAAATATCTTCAAATAAAAACTACACAGAAGCAATGTGTGAAACTTCTTTCTGTTCTGTGCATTCAACTAACAGAGTTGAAGCTTACTTTTGATTGATCAGTTCTGAAACACTCTTTATGTTGAAACTGCAAGTGGACAATCAGAGCGCTAAAGGGCCTGTAGTGGAAAAAGGATATCTTCAAATAAAAATGACAAAGAAGCTTTGTCTGAAACTTCTTTCTGTTCTGTGCATTCAACTAACAGGGTTGAAGCTTACTTTTGATTTAGCAGTTCTGAAACACTCTTTCTGTAGAAACTGCAAGTAGACATTTGCTGTGCCAAGGGGCCTATAGTGGAAAAAGGAATACCTTCAATTAAAAACTACACAGAAATATTCTGTGAGAGTTCTTTCTATTCTGTCCATTGAACTAACAAATTTGAAACACACGTTTGATTGAGCAGTTCTGAAACACTCTTTCCTTAGAAAATGCAAGTTGACTTTCCGAGCGCTAATGGGCCTATAGAGGAAAAAGGGATATGTTCAAATAAAAACTACACAGAAGCATTCTGTGAAACTTCTTTCTGTTCTTTGCATTCAACGAATAAAGTTGAAGCTAACTTTTGATTGAGGAGTTCTGAAATACTCTTTCTGTTGAAACTGCAATTGGACATTCGGAGTGCTAAAAGTCCTACAGTGGAAAAAAGAATTTCTTCAAATAAAAACTACACAGAAGCATTCTGTGAAACTCCTTTCTATTCTGTGCATTAAACTAACAGAGCTGAAGCTTACATTTGATTGAGCAGTTCTGAAACACTTTTTCTGTAGAAACTGCATGTGGACATTCAGAGAGCTAAGGGGCCTATAGTGGAAAAAGGAGTATCTCGAAATAAAAACTACACAGAAGCATTCTGTGAAACATCTTTCTGTTCCGTTTATTCGACTAACAGAGTTGAAGCTTACTTTTGATTGAGCAGTTCTGAAACACTCTTGGTGTTGAAACCGCATCTTGACATACAGAGCGCTAAAGGGCATATAGTGGAAAAAGGCAAATCTTCAAATAAAAACTACACATGAAACTTCTTTCTGTTCTGTGCATACAACTAACAGTGTTGAAGCTTACTTTTGATTGAGCAGTTCTGAAGCAGTCTTTCTGAAGGAACTGCAAGGGGACACTCCTACAGCTAAAGTGCCTATAGTGGAAAAAGGATTATCTTCAATTAAAAACTACACAGAAGCATTCTGTGAAACATCTTTCTGTTCTGTGCATTCAACTAAAAGAGCTGAAGCTTACTTTTGATTGAGGAGTTCTGAAACACTCTTTCTGTAGAAACTGAAAGTTGACATTCAGAGCGCTAATGTTCCTACAGTGGATAAAGGAATATCTCCAAATAAAAACTACACAGAAGCATTCTGTGAAACTTCTTTCTGTTCTGTGCATTCAACTAATAGAGTTGAAGCTTCCTTTTGATTGAGCAGTCCTAAAACACTCTTTCTGTAGAAACTGCCAGTGGACATTCGGAGCGCTAAGGGGCCTATAGTGGAAAATGGAACATCTTCAAATAAAAACTACACGGAAGCATTCTGTGAAACTTCTTTCTGTTCCGTCCATTCAAATAACAGAGTTGAAGGTACTTTTGATTGAGCAGTTCTGAAACACTGTTTCTGTAGGAACTGCAAGTTGACATTTCGAGCGCTAAATGGCCTCTAGTGGAAAAAGGGATATCTTCAAATAGAAAGAACACAGAAGCATTCTGTGAAACTGCTTTCTTTTCTGTGCATTCAACTAAAAATTTTGAAGCTTTCTTTTGATTGAGCAGTTCTGTAACACCCTTTCTGTAGAAACTGCAAACGGACATTCGGAGCGCTAAGCAGCCTATAGCGGAAAAAGTAATATCTTCAAATAAAAACTGCAGAGAAGCATTCTGTGAAACTTGTTTCTGTTCTGTCCATTCAACTAACAGAGCTGAAGCTTACTTTTCATTGAGCAGTTCTCAAACACTCTTTCTGTAGAAATTGCAAGTGGACATTCCGAGCGCTAATGGGCCTGTGGTGGAAAAAGGGATATCTTCAAATTGAAACTACACAGAAGCATTCTGTGAAATTCTTTTGTGTTTTGTGCATTCAAATAACAGAGTTGAAGCTTCATTTTGATTGAGCAGTTCTGAAACACTCTTTCTGTAGACACTGCAAGTGGACAATCGGAGCGCTAAGGGGCCTATGGTGGAAAAAGGAATATCTCCAAAGAAAAGCTACACAGAAGCATTCTGTGAAGCTTCTATCTGTTCTGTGCATTCAACTAAGAGAGTTAAATCTTACTTTTGATAGAGCAGTTCTGAAACAATCTTTCTGTAGAAACTGCATGTGGACATTCAGAGCGCTAAGGGGCCTATAGGGGAAAAAGGAATATCTTCAAATAAAAACTACACAGAAGTATTCTGCGAAACTTCTTTCTGTTCTGTCCATTCAACTAACAGAGTTGAAGTATACTTTTCATAGAGCAGTTCTGAAACACTCTTTCTGTAGAAACTGCAAGTTGACATTCCGAGCGTTAAAGGGCCTATAGTGGAAAAAGAAATATCTCCAAGTAAAAACTACACAGAAGGATTCGGTGAAACTTCTTTGTCCATTCAACTAACAGAGTTGAAACTTACTTTTGATTGAGCAGTTCTGAAACATTCTTTCTGTAGAAACTGCAAGTGGATAGTCGGAGCGCGAAGGGTCCTATAGGGGAAAATGGAGTATCTTCAAATACAACCTAGACAGAAGCATTCTGTGAAACTGCTTTCTTTTCTGTCCATTCAACTAAGAGAGTTGAGGCTTACTTTTCAATGAGCAGTTCTGAAACACTCTTTCTGTAGAAACTGCATGTGGACATTCGGAGCGCTAAGTTTCCCACAGTGGAAAAAGAAATATCTCCAAATAAAAACTAAACAGAAGAAGTCTGTGAAACTTCTTTCTGTTCTGTGCATGCAACTAACAGAATAGAAGCTTACTTTTCATTGAGCAGTTCTGAAACACACTTTCTGTAGAAACTGCAAGTGGACATTCTAAACGCAAAGGGGCCTATAGTGGATAAAGGAGTATCTTCAAATAAAAAAATACACAGAAACATTCTGTGACACTTCTTTCTGTTCTGTCCATTCAACTAACAGAGTTGAAGCTTACTTTTCATTGAGCAGTTCTGAAACACTCTTTCTGTAGAAACTGCAAGTTGACATTCCGAGCGCTAAGGGGCGTATAGTGGAAACAGTAATATCTCCAAATAAAAACTACACGGAAGCATTCTGTGAAAGTTCTTTCTATTCTGTCCACTCAACTAACATTGTTGAAGCTTACTTTTCATTGAGCAGTTCTGAAAAACTCTTTCTGTAGAAACTGCAAGTGGACATTCTTAGTGCTAAGGGGCCTATGGTGGAAAAAGGAATATCTTCAAATAAAAACTACACAGAAGCATTCTGTGAAACTACTTTCTGTTCTCTCAATTCAACCAAGAGTGTTCAAGCTTACTTTTGATTGAGCAGTTCTGAAACATTCTTTCTGTAGAAACCTCAGGTGGAGATGCGGAGCATTAAGGGGGCTATAGTGGAAAAGGAATATCTTGAATTAAAAACCACACAGAAGCATTCTGTGACTCTTCTTTCTGTTCTGTCCATTACACTAACAGAGTTGAAGCTTACTTTTGATTGAGCAGTTGTGAAACACTATTTCTGTAGAAACTGCAAGTGGACATTCTGAAGGCTAAGGGGCCTATATTGGAAAATGGAATATCTTCAAATAAAAACTACACAGAAGCATGCTGTGAAACCTCTTTCTCTTCTGTCCATTCAACTAACAGTGTTGAAGCTTACTGTTGATTGAGCAGTTCTGAAACACTCTTTCTGTAGAAACTGCAAGTTGACATCCCGAGCGCTAAGGGGCCTATAGTGGAAAAAGGGATATCTTCAAATGAAAACTACACAGAAACATTCTGTGAGACTTCTTTCTTTTCTGTGCATGCAACTAACAGAGTTGAAACTAACTTTTGACTGAGGAGTTCTAAAACACTCTTTCTGTGGGAACTGCACTTGGAAATTCTGACCGCTAAAGGGCCTATAGTGGAAAAAGGAATATCTTCAAATAAAAACTACACAGAAGCATTCTGTGAAACTTCTTTCTCTTCTGTCCATTGAACTAACAGAATTGAAGATTACTTTTGATTGAAGAGTTCTGAAACACTTTTTCTGTGGAAACTGCAAGGTGACATTCCGAGCGCTAAAGGGCCTATAGTGGAAAAAGGGATATCTTCAAATAAAAACTACACAGAAGCATTCTGTGAAACTTCTTTCTGTTCTGCTCATACAACTAACAGAGTTGAAGATTACTTTTGATTGAGCAGTTCTGAAAAAGTCTTTCTGAAGAAACTGCAAGTGGACATTCGGACAGTTATGGGGCCTATCGCGGAAAAAGGAAAACTTCAATTAAAAACTACACAGAAGCATTCTGTGAAACATCTTTCTGTTCTGTGCTTTCAACTAACAGAGCTGAAGCTTTCTTTTGATTGAGGAGTTCTGAAACACTGCTTCTGTAGAAACTGCAAGTGGATATTCTGAACGCTAAGGGGCCTATAGTGGAAAAGGAATATCTTCAAATAAAGACTGCAAAGAAGCCTTCTGTGAAACTTATTTCTGTTCTGTCCATTAAACTAACAGAGTTGAAGCTTACTTTTGATTGAGCAGTTCTGAAACACTCTTTCTGTAGAAACTGCAAGTGGACATTCAGAGGACTAAGGGGCCTATAGTGGAAAAAGAATATCTTCAAATAAAAACTACACAGAAGCATTCTGTGAAACTTCTTTCTGTTCTGTCCATTCAAGTAACAGAGTTGAAACTTACTTTTGATTGATCAGTTCTGAAACACTCTTTCTGTAGAAACTGGAAGGTGACACCCCGAGCGCTAAAGACCCTGTAGTGGAAAAAGGGATATCTTCAAATAAAAACTACACAGAAGCATTCTATGAAACGTTTTTCTGCTCTGGGCATTCAACTAACAGAGTTGAATCTATCTTAAGATTGAGGAGTTGTGAAACACTCTTTCTGTGGAAACTGCAAGTGGACATTCGGAGCGCTAACGGGCCTATAGTGGAAAAAGGAAGATCTTCAAATAAAAACTACACAGGAGCATTCTCTGAAACTTTTTTCCGTTTTGTCCATTCAACTAACAGAATTGAAGCTTACTTTTGATTGAGCAGTTCTGAAACACTCTTTCTGTAGAATCTGCCAGTGGACATTCGTAGCGCTAAGTGGCCTATAGTGGAAAAAGGAATATCTTCAAATAAAAACTACACTGAAGCATTCTGTGAAACTTCTTTCAGATCTGTCCATTCAACTAACAGAGTTGAATCTTACTTTTGATTGAGCCGTCCTGAAACACTCTTTCTGTAGAAACTGCAAGTTGACATTCTGAGCGCAAAGGGGCCAATAGTGGAAAAAGAAATATATCCAAACAAAAACTACTCACAAGGATTCTGTGAAACTTCCTTCTGTTCTCTCCATTCAACTAACAGAGTTGAAGCTTACTTTTGATGGAACAGTTCTGAAACATTCTTTCTGTAGAAACTGCAAGTTGACATTCCGAGCGCCAAAGGGCCTGTAGAGGAAAAAGGAATATCTTCAAATAAAAACTACACAGAAGCATTCTGTGAAACTTCTTTCCTTTCTGTGCATTCAACTAAAAGAGTTGAAGCTAACTTTTGATTGAGGAGTTCTAAGAAACTCTTTCTGTTGAAACTGCAAGTGGAAAATCGGAGCTCTGAAGGGCCTATAGTGGAAAATGGAATATCTTCAAATAAAAACTACACAGAAGCATTCTGTGAAACTTCTTCCTGTTCTGTCCATTCAACTAACAGAATTGAAGCTTACTTTTGATTGAAGAGTTCTGAAACACTTTTTATGTGCAAACTGCAAGTTGTTATTCCGAGCGCTATAGGTCCTATAGTGGAAAAAGGGATATCTTTAAATAAAAACTACAGAGAAGCATTCTGTGAAACATCTTTCTGTTCTGGTCATACAACTAACAGAGTTGAAGCTTACTTTTGATTGATAAGTTCTGAAACAGTCTTTCTGAGGAAATTGTAAGTGGACATTCGGACAGCTAAAGGGCCTATAGTGGAAAAAGGAAAAACTTCAATTAAAAACTACACAGAAGCATTCTGTGAAACATCTTTCTGTTCTGTGCATTCAACAAACAGAGCTGAAGCTTACTTTTGATTGAGGGGTTCTGAAACACTGTTTCTGTAGAAACTGCAAGTGGATATTCTGAACGCTAAGGGGCCTATATGGAAAAGGAATATCTTCAAATAAAGACTACAAAGAAGCCTTCTGTGAAACTTCTTTCTGTTCTGTCCATTCAACTAACAGAGTTGAAGCTTACTTTTGATTGAGCAGTTCTGAAACACTCTTTCTGTAGAAACTGCAAGTGGACATTCGGAGCGCTAAGGGGCCTACATTGGAAAAAGGAATATCTTCCAATAAAAACTACACAGTAGCATTCTTTGAAAATTCTTTCTGTTCTGTGCATTCAATTAACAAAGTTGAAGGTTATCTTTGATTGAGCAGTTCTGAAACACTCTTTCTGTAGAAACTGCAAGCGGACAACCTGAACGCTATGGGGCCTATACTGGAAAAAGTAATATCTTCAAATAAAAACTACACAGAAGCATGCTGTGAAACTTCTTTCTCTTCTGTCCATTCAACTAACAGAGTTGAAGCTTACTTTTGATTGAGCAGTTCTGAAACACTCTTTCTGCAGAAACTGCAAGTTGACATTCCGAGCGCTTAAGGGGCCTATCGTGGAAAAAGAAATATATCCAAATAAAAACTACACAGAAGCATTCTGTGAAACTTCTTTCTGTTCTGTGCATTGAACTAAAAGTGTTGAAGCTTACTTTTGATTGAGCAGTTCCGAAACACTCTTTCTGTAGAAACTGCCAGTGGACATTTGGAGCGCTGAGGGGCCAATAGTGGAAAAAGGAATATCTTCAAATGAAAACTACACAGAAATATTCTGTGAAACTTCTTCCTCTTCTGTCCATTCAACAAACTGAGTTGAAGGTTACTTTTGATTCAGCAGTTGTGAAAATCCCTTTCTATAGAAACTGCATGTGGACATTCCGAGCGCTAAGGTTCCTATAGTGGAAAAAGAAATATCTCCAAATAAAAACTACACAGAAGCATTCTGTGAAACTTCTTTCTGTTCTGTGCATTCAACTAACAGAGTTGAAACTTACTTTTGATTGAGCAGTTCTGAAACACTCTTTCTGTAGAAACTGCAAGTTGACATTCCGAGCGCTAAAGGGCCTATAGTGGAAAAAGGTATATCTTCAAATAAAAACTAAACAGAAGAAGTCTGTGAAACTTCTTTCTGTTCTGTGCATTCAACTAACAGATTTGAAGCTTACTTTTCATTGAGCAGTTCTGAAACACACTTTCTGTAGAAACTGCAAGTGGACATTCTAAACGCAAAGGGGCCTATAGTGGAAAAAGGAGTATCTTCAAATAAAAACTACACAGAAACATTCTGTGACACTTCTTTCTGTTCTGTCCATTCAACTAACAGAGTTGAAGCTTACTTTTGATTGAGCAGTTCTGAAACGCTCTTTCTGTAGAAACTGCAAGTTGACATTCCGAGCGCTAAGGGGCGTATAGTGGAAAAAGGAATATCTCCAAATAAAAACTACAGAGAAGCATTCTGTGAAAGGGCTTTCTGTTCTGTCCACTCAACTAACAGTGTTGAAGCTTACTTTTGATTGAGCAGTTCTGAAAACTCTTTCTGTAGAAAATGCAAGTGGACATTCTTAGTGCTAAGTGGCCTATAGTTGAAAAAGGAATATCTTCAAATAAAAATTACCCAGAAGCATTCTGTGAAACTACTTTCTGTTCTGTCCATTCAACTAAGAGAGTTGAAGCTTACTTTTGATTGAGTAGTTCTGAAACATTCTTTCTGTAGGAACTGCAAGTGGACATTCCGAGCATTAAGGGGCCTATAGTGGAAAAAGGAATATCTTGAATTAAAAACTACACAGAAGCATTCTGTGAAACTTCTTTCTGTTCCGTCCATTCAACTAACAGAGGTGAAGCTACCTTTTGACAGAGAAGTTCTAAAAGACTCTTGCTGTTGAAACTGCAAGTGGAAATTCTGAGCGCTAAAAGGCCTATAGTGGAAAAAGGAATATCTTCAAATAAAAACTACACAGAAGAATTCTGTGAAACTTCTATCTGTTCTGTGCATTCAACTAACAGAGTTGAATCTATCTTATGATTGAGGAGTTCTAAAACACTCTTTCTGTAGAAACTGCAAGTGGACATTCGGAGCACTAAGGGACCTTTAGTGGAAAATGGGACATCTTCAAATAAAAACTACACAGGAGCATTGTGTGAAACTTCTTTCCGTTCTGTCCATTCAACTAACAGAATTGAAGCTTACTTTTGATTGAGCAGTTCTGAAACACTCTTTCTGTAAAAACTGCCAGTGGACACTCGGAGAGCTGAGGGGCCGATAGTGGAAAAAGGAATGTCTTCTAATAAAAACTACACAGAAGCATTCTGTGAAACTCCTTTCTCTTCTGTGCATTCAACTCACAGAGTTAAAGCTTACTTTTGATGGAGCAGTTCTGAAACACTCTTTCTGTAGAAACTGCCAGTGGACATTCCGAGCGCAAAGGGGCCAATAGTGGAAAAAGAAATATATCCAAATAAAAACTACTCACAAGGATTCTGTGAAACTTCCTTCTGTTATCTCCACTCAACTAACAGAGTTCAAGCATACTTTTGATTGAGCAGTTCTGAAACACTCTTTCTGTAGAAACTGCAAGTTGACATTCCGAGCGATAAAGGCCCTGTAGTGGAAAAAGGGATATCTTCAAATAAAAACTACACAGCAGCATTTTGTGAAACTTCATTCTGTTCTCTGCATTGAACTAACAGTGTTGAAGCTTACTTTTGATTGAGCAGTTCTGAAAGAGTGTTTCTGTAGAAACTGCCAGTGGACATTCGGAGCGCTGAGGGCCCTTTAGTGGAAAAAGAAATATCTTCAAATTAAAACTACACCGAATCATTCTGTGAAACATCTTCCTCTTCTGTCCATTCAACTAACAGAGCTGAAGCTTACTTTTGATTGAGGAGTTCTGAAACACTGTTTCTGTAGAAACTGCAAGTGGAAATTCTGAACGCTAAGCGGCCTATAGTGGAAAAGGAATATCTTCAAACAAAGACTACACAGAAGCATTCTGTGAAAGTTCTTCCTGTTCTGTCCATTCAACTAACAGAATTGAAGCTTACCTTTGATTGAAGAGTTCTGAAACACTTTTTCTGTGCAAACTGCAAGTTGACATTCCGAGTGCTAAAGGGCATATAGCGGAAAAAGGGATATCTTCAAATAAAAACTACACAGAAGCATTCTGTGAAAGTTCTTTCTGTTCTGCTCATACAACTAACAGAGTTGAAGCTTACTTTTGATTGAGCAGTTCTGAAACAGTCTTTCTGAAGAAACTGCAAGTGGACATACGGACAGCTAAGGGGCCTATCGTGGAAAAAGGAAAAGCTTCAATTAAAAACTACACAGAAGCATTCTGTGAGACATCTTTCTGTTCTGTGCATTCAACTAACAGAGCTGAAGCTTACTTTTGATTGAGGAGTTCTGAAACACTGTTGCGGTAGAAACTGCAAGTGGATATTCTGAACGCTAAGGGGCCTATAGTGGAAAAGGAATATCTTCAAATAAAGACTACAGAGAAACCTTCTGTGAAACTCCTTTCTGTTATGTCCATTCAACTAACAGAGTTGAAGCTTACTTTTGATTGAGCAGTTCTGAACCACTGTTTCTGTAGAAACTGCCAGTGGACATTCGGAGCGCTGAGGGGCCTATAGTGAAAAAGTTATATCTTCAAATTAAAACTACCCAGAAGCATTCTGTGAAACTTCTGCCTCTTCTGTCCATTCAACTAACTGAGTTGAAGGTTACTTTTGATTCAGCAGTTGTGAAACTCCCTTTCTGTGGAAACTGCATGTGGACATTCGGAGCGCTAAGATTCCTATAGTGGAAAAAGAAATATCTCTAAATAAAAACTACAGAGAAGCATTCTGTGAAACTTCGTTCTGTTCTGTGCATTCAACTAACAGAGTTGAAACTTACTTTTGATTGAGCAGTTCTGAAACACTCTTTCTGTAGAAACTGCAAGTTGACATTCCGAGCGCAAAAAGGCCTATAGTGGAAAAGGGGATATCTTAAAATAAAAACTACGCAGAAGCATTCTGTGAAACTTCTTTCTTTTCTGTGCATTCAACTAACAGAGTTGAAGCTAACTTTTGATTGAGGAGTTCTAAAACACTCTTTCTGTTGAAACTGCAAGTGGTAATTCTGAGCGCTAAACGGCCTATAGTGGAAAAAGGAATATCTTCAAATAAAAACTACACAGAAGCATTCTGTGAAACGTCTTTCTGTTCTGCTCATACAACTAACAGAGTTGAAGCTTACTTTTGATGGAGCAGTTCTGGAACAGTCTTTCTGAAGAAACTGCCAGTGGACATTCGGACAGCTATGGGGCCTATCATGGAAAAAGGAAAAACTTCAATTAAAAACTACACAGAAGCATTATGTGAAACATCTTTCTGTTCTGTGCATTCAACTAACAGAGTTTAAGCTTACTTTTGATTGAGCAGTTCTGAAACCCTCTTTCTGTAGAAACTGCAAGTTGACATTCCGAGCGCAAAGGGGCCAATAGTGGAAAAAGAAATATATCCAAATAAAAATTACTCACAAGGATTCTGTGAAACTTCCTTCTGTTCTCTCCATTCAACTAACAGAGTTGAAGTTTACTTTTGATTGAACAGTTCTGAAACATTCTTTCTGTAGAAACTGCAAGTTGACATTCCGAGCGCTAAAGGGCCTGTAGAGGAAAAAGGAATATCTTCAAATAAATCTACACGGAAGCATTCTGTGAATCCTCTTTCTGTTCTGTGCATTCAACTAAAAGAGTTGAAGCTTACTTTTGATTGAGCAGTTCCGAAACACTCTTGCTGTAGAAACTGCATATGGACATTCGGAGCTCTAAGGGGCCTATATTGGAAAAAGGAATATCTTCAAATAAAAACTAAACAGAAGAATTCTGTGAAAATTCTTTCTGTTCTGTGCATTCAACTAACACAGTTGAAGCTTACCTTTGACTGAGTAGTTCTGATACACTCGTTCTGTGGAAACTGAAGTGGACATTCTATAGGCTAAGGGGCCTATAATGGAAAAAGGAATATCTTCAAATAAAAACTACACAGAAGCATGCTGTGAAACTTCTTTCTGTTCTGGCCATTCAACTAACAGAGTGCAAGCTTACTTTTGATTGAGCAGTTCTGAGACACTCTTTCTGTAGAAACTGCAAGTTGACATTCCGAGCGCTAAATGCCCTGTCATGGAAAAAGGGATACCTTCAAATAAAAACTACACAGAAGCATTCTGTGAAACGTCTTTCTGTTCTGTGCAATCAACTAACAGAGTTGAATCTATCTTATGATTGAGGAGTTCTGAAACACTCTTTCTGTAGAAACTGCAAGTGGACATTCGGAGCGCTAAGGGGCCTATAGAGGAAAAAGGAACATTTTCAAATAAAAACTACACAGGAGCATTCTCTGAAACTACTTTCCATTCTGTCCATTCAAGTAACAGAATTGAAGCTTACTTCTGATTGAGCAGTTCTGAAACACTCTTTCTGTAGAAACTGCAAGTGGACATTCGGAGCGCTAAGGGGCCTCTAGTGGAAAAAGGAATATCTTCCATTAAAAACCACACAGAAGCATTTTGTGCAACTTCTTTCAGATCTGTCCATTCAACTATCAGAGTTGAAGCTTACTTTTGATTGAGCAGTTCTGAAACACTCTTTCTGTAGGAACTGCAAGTTGACATTCCGAGCGCAAAGGGGTCAATAGTGGAAAAAGAAATATATCCAAATAAAAACTACTCACAAGGATTCTGTGAAACTTCCTTCTGTCCTCTCCATTCAACTAAGAGTGTTGAAGTTTACTTTTTATTGAACAGTTCTGAAACATTGTTTCTGTAGAAACTGCAAGTTGACATTCCGAGCGCTAAAGGGCCTGTTGAGGAAAAAGGAATATCTTCAAATAAAACTACACAGAAGCATTCTGTGAAGCTTCTTTCTTTTCTGTGCATTCAACTAAAAGATTTGAAGCTTACTTTTCATTGAGCAGTTCCGAAACACTCTTGCTGTTGAAACTGCATTTGGACATTCGGAGCTCTAAGGGGCCTACAGTGGAAAAAGGAATATCTTCAAATAAAAACTAAATAGAAGAATTCTGTGAAAATTCTTTCTGTTCTGTGCATTCAACTAACACAGTTGAAGCTTACCTTTGATTGAGCAGTTCTGAAACACTCTTTCTCTAGAAACTGCAAGTTGACATTCCGAGCGCTAAAGGGCCTATAGCGGAAAAAGGGATATCTTCAAATAAAAACTACACAGAAGCATTCTGTGAACCTTCTTTCAGATCTGTCCATTCAACTAACAGAGTTGAAGCTTACTTTTGATTCAGCAGTTCTGAAACACTCTTTCTGAAGGAACTGCAAGTTGACATTCCGAGCGCAAAGGGGCCAATAGTGGAAAAAGAAATATATCCAAATAAAAACTACTCCGAAGGATTCTGTGAAATTCCTTCTGTTCTCTCCATTCAGCTAACAGAGTTGAAGCGTACTTTTGATTGAACAGTTCTGAAACGTTCTTTCTGTAGAAACTGCAAGTTGACATTCCGAGCGCTAAAGGGCCTGTAGAGGAAAAAGGAATATCTTCAAATACAAACTACACAGAAGCATTCTGTGAAACTTCTTTCTGTTCTGTGCATTCAACTAAAAGAGTTGAAGCATACTTTAGATTTAGCAGCTCTGAAACATTCTTTCGGTAGAAACTGCAAGTGGACATTCGGAGCATTAAGGGGCCTATAGTGGAAAAAGGAATATCTTGAATTAAAAACTACACAGAAGCATTCTGTGAAACTTCTTTCTGTTCTGTGCATTCAACTAACAGAGTTGAAGCTTACTTTTGATTGAGCAGTTCAGAAACACTCTTTCTGTTGAAACTGCCCATTGACAATCCGAGCGCAAAGGGGCCTATAGTAGAAAAAGAAATATCTCCAAATAAATACTACACAGAAGGATTCTGTGAAACTTCTTTCTGTTCTGTCAATTCAACTACCAGACTTGAAGCTTACTTTTGATTGAGCAGTTCTGAAACACTCTTTCTGTAGAAACTGCAAGTTGACATTCCGAGCCCTAATGGGCCTATAGTGGAAAAAGTGATATCTTCAAATTAAAACTACACAGAACCATTCTGTGAAACTTCTTTATTTCTGTGCATTCAACTAACTTAGTTGAAGCCAACTTTTGAT
The DNA here is from genome assembly GCF_006542625.1 of Nomascus leucogenys. NCBI lineage: Eukaryota > Metazoa > Chordata > Mammalia > Primates > Hylobatidae > Nomascus > Nomascus leucogenys. Next base: position 36,059 of record NW_022095918.1, on the reverse strand, counting down.
TGAGGAGTTCTAAAACACTCTTTCTGTTGAAACTGCAATTGGAAATGCTGAGCACTAAAGGGCCAATAGTGGAAGAAGGAATATCTTCATAGAAAAACTACACAGAAGCATTCTGTGAAACTTCTTTCTGTTCTGTCCATTCAACTAACAGAATTGAAGCTTACTTTTGATTGAAGAGTTCTGAAACACTTTTCTGTGGTAACTGCAAGTTGACATTCCGAGCGCTAAAGGGCCTATAGTGGAAAAAGGGATATCTTCAAATTAAAACTACACAGAAGCATTCTGTGAATCTTCTTTCTGTTCTGCTCATAGAACTAACAGAGTTGCAGCTTACTTTTGATTGAGCAGTTCTGAAACAGTCTTTTTGTGGAAACTGTAAGTGGACATTCAGAGCGCTAAAGGGCCTGTAGTGGAAAAAGGATATCTTCAAATAAAAATGACAAAGAAGCATTGTCTGAAACTTCTTTCTGTTCTGTGCATTCAACTAACAGGGTTGAAGCTTACTTTTGATTGAGCAGTTGTGAAACTCTCTTTCTGTAGAAACTGCAAGATGACATTTCGAGTGCTAAAGGGCCTATAGTGGAAAAAGGGATATCCTCAAACAAAAACTACACATAAGCATTCAGTGAAACTTCTTTCTGTTGTGTGCATTGATGTAACAGTGGTGAAGCTTACTTTTGATTGAGCAGTTCTGAAACACTCTTTCTGTAAAAACTGCCAGTGGATATTCGGAGAGCTAAGGGGCCTGTAGTGGAAAAAGGAATATCTTCAAATAAAAACTACAGAGAAGCATTCAGTGAAAGCTCTTTCTGTTCTGTCCATTCAACTCACAGAGTTGAATCTTACTTTTGATTGAGCAGTTGTGAAACCCTCTTTCTGTAGAAACTGCAAGTTGACATTCCTAGCGCTATAGGGACTATAGTGGAAAAAGGGATATCTTCAAATAAACTCTACACAGAAGTATTCTGTGGAACTTCTTTCTGTTCTGTGCATTCAACTAACAACTTTGAAGCTTACTTTTGATTGAGCAGTTCTGCAACCCCCTTTCTGTAGAAACTGCAATTTGACATTCCCAGCACTAAAGGGAATATAGTGGGAAAAGGGTTATCTTCAATTAAAAACTACACCGAAGCACTCTGTGAAACTTCTTTCTGTTCTGTGCATTCAAATAACAAAATTGAAGCTTACTTTTGATTGAGCATTTCTGAAACACCCTTTCTGTGGAAACTCCAATTGGACATTCTGATCGCTTAGGGGCCTATAGTGGAAAATGGAATATCTCCAAATAGAAACTACACAAAAGCATTCGGTGAAACTTCCTTCTGTTCTTTGCATTCAAATAACAGTTGAAGCTTACTTTTGATTGAGCTGTTCTGAAACACTCTTTCTGTACAAACTTCAAGTGGACAATCCGAGTGCTAAAGGGCCTGTAGTGAAAAAAGGAATATCTTCAAATACAAACTACACAGAAGCATTCTGTGAAACTTCTTTCTGTTCTGTCCATTCAGCTAACTGAGTTGAAGCTTAGCTTTGTTTGAGGAGTTCTGAAACACTCTTTCTGTAGAAACTGCAAGTTGAGACTCCGAGCGCTAAGGGGCCTATACTGGAAAAAGAAATATCTCCAAATAAAAACTACAAAGAAGCATTCTGTGAAACTTCTTTCTGTTCTCTGCATTCAACTAACAGAGTTGAAGCTCACTTTTGTTTGAGCAGTTCTGAAACAGTCTTTCTGTAGAAACTGCAAGAGGACATTCGGAGCACTAAGGGGCCTATAGTGGAAAAAGGAATAACTTCAAATAAAAACTACACAGAAGCATTCTGTGAAACTTGTTTCTGTTCTGTCCATTCAACTAACAGAGTTGAAGGTAACTTTTTATTGAGGAGTTCTGAAACACTCTTTCTGTAGAAACTGCAAGTTGACATTCCGAGCGCTATGGGGCCTATCGTGGAAAAAGAAATATCTTCAAATAAAAACTACACAGAAGCAATGTGTGAAACTTCTTTCTGTTCTGTGCATTCAACTAACAGAGTTGAAGCTTACTTTTGATTGATCAGTTCTGAAACACTCTTTATGTGGAAACTGCAAGTGGACAATCAGAGCGCTAAAGGGCCTGTAGTGGAAAAAGGATATCTTCAAATAAAAATGACAAAGAAGCTTTGTCTGAAACTTCTTTCTGTTCTGTGCATTCAACTAACAGGGTTGAAGCTTACTTTTGATTTAGCAGTTCTGAAACACTCTTTCTGTAGAAACTGCAATTGGACATTTGCTGTGCCAAGGGGCCTATAGTGGAAAAAGGAATACCTTCAATTAAAAACTACACAGAAATATTCTGTGAGAGTTCTTTCTATTCTGTCCATTGAACTAACAAATTTGAAACACACGTTTGATTGAGCAGTTCTGAAACACTCTTTCCTTAGAAAATGCAAGTTGACTTTCCGAGCGCTAATGGGCCTATAGAGGAAAAAGGGATATGTTCAAATAAAAACTACACAGAAGCATTCTGTGAAACTTCTTTCTGTTCTTTGCATTCAACTAATAAAGTTGAAGCTAACTTTTGATTGAGGAGTTCTGAAATACTCTTTCTGTTGAAACTGCAATTGGACATTCGGAGTGCTAAAAGTCCTACAGTGGAAAAAAGAATTTCTTCAAATAAAAACTACACAGAAGCATTCTGTGAAACTCCTTTCTATTCTGTGCATTAAACTAACAGAGCTGAAGCTTACATTTGATTGAGCAGTTCTGAAACACTTTTTCTGTAGAAACTGCATGTGGACATTCAGAGAGTTAAGGGGCCTATAGTGGAAAAAGGAGCATCTCGAAATAAAAACTACACAGAAGCATTCTGTGAAACTTCTTTCTGTTCCGTTTATTCGACTAACAGAGTTGAAGCTTACTTTTGATTGAGCAGTTCTGAAACACTCTTGGTGTTGAAACCGCATCTTGACATACAGAGCGCTAAAGGGCATATAGTGGAAAAAGGCAAATCTTCAAATAAAAACTACACAGAAGCATTCTGTGAAACTTCTTTCTGTTCTGTGCATACAACTAACAGTGTTGAAGCTTACTTTTGATTGAGCAGTTCTGAAGCAGTCTTTCTGAAGGAACTGCAAGGGGACACTCCTACAGCTAAAGTGCCTATAGTGGAAAAAGGATTATCTTCAATTAAAAACTACACAGAAGCATTCTGTGAAACATCTTTCTGTTCTGTGCATTCAACTAAGGAGCTGAAGCTTACTTTTGATTGAGGAGTTCTGAAACACTCTTTCTGTAGAAACTGAAAGTTGACATTCAGAGCGCTAATGTTCCTACAGTGGATAAAGGAATATCTCCAAATAAAAACTACACAGAAGCATTCTGTGAAACTTCTTTCTGTTCTGTGCATTCAACTAATAGAGTTGAAGCTTCCTTTTGATTGAGCAGTCCTAAAACACTCTTTCTGTAGAAACTGCCAGTGGACATTCGGAGCGCTAAGGGGCCTATAGTGGAAAATGGAACATCTTCAAATAAAAACTACACGGAAGCATTCTGTGAAACTTCTTTCTGTTCTGTCCATTCAAATAACAGAGTTGAAGGTACTTTTGATTGAGCAGTTCTGAAACACTGTTTCTGTAGAAACTGCAAGTTGACATTTCGAGCGCTAAATGGCCTCTAGTGGAAAAAGGGATATCTTCAAATAGAAAGAACACAGAAGCATTCTGTGAAACTGCTTTCTTTTCTGTGCATTCAACTAAAAATTTTGAAGCTTTCTTTTGATTGAGCAGTTCTGTAACACCCTTTCTGTAGAAACTGCAAATGGACATTCGGAGCGCTAAGCAGCCTATAGCGGAAAAAGTAATATCTTCAAATAAAAACTGCAGAGAAGCATTCTGTGAAACTTGTTTCTGTTCTGTCCATTCAACTAACAGAGCTGAAGCTTACTTTTCATTGAGCAGTTCTCAAACACTCTTTCTGTAGAAATTGCAAGTGGACATTCCGAGCGCTAATGGGCCTGTGGTGGAAAAAGGGATATCTTCAAATTGAAACTACACAGAAGCATTCTGTGAAATTCTTTTGTGTTTTGTGCATTCAAATAACAGAGTTGAAGCTTCATTTTGATTGAGCAGTTCTGAAACACTCTTTCTGTAGACACTGCAAGTGGACAATCGGAGCGCTAAGGGGCCTATGGTGGAAAAAGGAATATCTACAAAGAAAATCTACACAGAAGCATTCTGTGAAGCTTCTATCTGTTCTGTGCATTCAACTAAGAGAGTTAAATCTTACTTTTGATAGAGCAGTTCTGAAACAATCTTTCTGTAGAAACTGCAAGATGACATTCAGAGCGCTAAGGGGCCTATAGGGGAAAAAGGAATATCTTCAAATAAAAACTACACAGAAGTATTCTGCGAAACTTCTTTCTGTTCTGTCCATTCAACTAACAGAGTTGAAGTATACTTTTCATAGAGCAGTTCTGAAACACTCTTTCTGTAGAAACTGCGAGTTGACATTCCGAGCGGTAAAGGGCCTATAGTGGAAAAAGAAATATCTCCAAGTAAAAACTACACAGAAGCATTCTGTGAAACTTCTTTGTCCATTCAACTAACAGAGTTGAAACTTACTTTTGATTGAGCAGTTCTGAAACAATCTTTCTGTAGAAACTGCAAGTGGATAGTCGGAGCGCGAAGGGTCCTATAGGGGAAAATGGAGTATCTTCAAATACAACCTAGACAGAAGCATTCTGTGAAACTGCTTTCTTTTCTGTCCATTCAACTAAGAGAGTTGAGGCTTACTTTTCAATGAGCAGTTCTGAAACACTCTTTCTGTAGAAACTGCAAGTTGACATTCCGAGCGCTATTGGGCCTATAGTGGAAAAAGGGATATCCTCAAATAAAAACTACACAGAAGCATTCTGTGAAACTTCTTTCTGTTCTGTGCATTCAACTAACAAAGTTGAAGCTTACATTTGATTGACTAGTTCTGAAACACCCTTTCTGTAGAAATTGCAAGTGGAGATTCCAAGCGCTCAGGGGCCTATGGTGGAAAAAGGAATATCTCCAAATAAAAACAACTCAGAAGCATGCTGTGAAGCTTCTTTCTGATCTGTCCATTCAACTAACAGAGTTGAAACTTACGTTTGATTCAGCAGTTCTGAAACACTCTTTCTGTAGGGACTGCTTGTTGACATTCCGAGCGCTAAAGGGCCTGTAGTGGAAAAAGGGGTATCTTCAAATAAAAGCTACACAGAAGCATTCTGTGAAACTTCTTTCTGTTCTGTGCATTCAACTAACAGAGTTGAAGCTTACTTTTGGTTGAGCAGTTCTGAAACACTCTTGCTGTAGAAAATGCATCTGGACATTCGGAGCGCTAAGGGGCCCATAGTGGAAAAAGTAATATTTTCAAATAAAAGCCAAACAGAATCATTCTGTGAAAATTCTTTCTGTTCTGTGCATTCAACTAACAGAGTTTAAGCTTATGTTTGATTGAGCAGTTCTGTAACACTCTTTCTGTAGAAACTGTAAGTGGACATTCTGAATGCTACGGGGCGTATACTGGAAAAAGGAATATCTTGAAATAAAAACTACACGGAAGCATGCTGTTTAACTTCTTTCTGTTCTGTCCATTCAGGTAACAGAGTTGAAGCTTACTTTTTATTGAGCAGTTCTGAAACACACTTTCTGTAGAAAGTGCAACTTGACATTCCGAGCGCTATTGGGCCTATAGTGGAAAAAGTCATATCTCCAAATAAAAACTACACAGAAGCATTCTGTGAATCTTCTTTCTTTTCTGTCCATTCGACTAACAGAGCTGAAGCTTACTTTTGAATGAGCAGTTCTGAAACACTCTTTCTGTAGAAACTGCAAGTTGACATTCCGAGCGCTAAGGGGCCTATGGTTGAAAAAGGAATATCTTCAAATAAAAACTACACAGAAGCATTCTGTGACACTTCTTTCTGTTCTGTGCATTCAACTAACAGAGCTGAAGCTAACTTTTGATTGAGTTCTGAAACACTCTTCTGTTGAAACTGAGAGTGGACATTCAGAGTGCTATGGGTGCTATTGAGGAAAAGGAATGTCTTCAAATAAAAACTACACAGAATTATTCTGTGAAACTTCTTTCTGTTCTGTGCATTCAGCTAACAGATTTGATGCTAACTTTTGATTGAGGAGTTCTGAAACACGCTTTCTGTGAAACTGCAAGTTGAGATTCCGAGCGCAAAAGGGCCTATAGTGGAAAAAGGTGTATCTTCAAATAAAAAGTACACAGAAGCATTCTGTGAAACACCTTTCTGTTCTATGCTTTGAACTAACAGAGATGAAGCTTACTTTTGATTGAACAGTTCTGAAACCCTGTTTCTGAAGAAACTGCTGGTGGACATTCGGAGCGCTAAGGGGCCTATAGTGGAAAAGGGATTATCTTCAAAAATAAACTACACAGAAGTATTCTGTGAAAGTTCTTTCTGTTCTGTCCCCTCAACTAACAGAGTTGAAGCTTAGTTTTGATTGAGCAATTCTGAAACACTCTTTCTGTGGAAACTGCAAGTTGACATTCCGAGCGCTAATGGGCCTATAGTGGAAAAAGGGATATCTTCAAATAAAATCTACACAGAAAAATTCTGTGAAACTACTTTCTCTTCTGTGCATTCAAGTAGCAGAGTTGAAGCTACCTTTTGATTGAGGAGTTCTGAAACACTCTTTCTGTTGAAACTGCAAGTGGACATTTGGAGCGTAAAGACCTATAGTGGAGAAAGTATATCTTCAAATAAAAACTACATAGAAGCATTCTGTGAAACTTCTTTCTGTTGTGTCCATTCAACTAACAGAATTGAAGATTACTTTTGATCGAGCACTTCTGAAAATATCTTCAAATAAAAACTACACAGAAGCATTCTGTGAAACTTCTTTCTGTTCTGAGCATACAACTAACAGAGTTGAAGCTTACTTTTGATTGAGCAGCTCTGAAACACTCTTTCTGAAGAAACTGCAGGGGGACATACGGAGCGCTAAGGGGCCTATAGTGGAAAAATTAATATCTTCAAATAAAAACAACACAGAAGCATTCTGTGAATCTTCTTTCTGTTCTGTCCATTCAACTAACGGAGTTGAAGCTTACTTTTGATTTAGCAGTTCTGCAACCCTCTTTCTGTAGAAACTGCAAGTTGACATTCCGAGCGCTAAAGGGCCTATAGTGGAAAAAGGGATATATTCAAATAAAAACTGCACAGAAGCATTCTGTGAAACTTCTTTCTGTTCTGTGCATTCAACTAACAGAGTTGAAACTTACTTTTGAATGAGCATTTCTGAAACACTCGTTCTGTAGAAACTGCAAGTTGAAATTCCGAGCGCTAAAGGGCCTCTAGTGGAAAAAGGGACATCTTCAAATAAAAACTACAAAGAAGCATTCTGTGAAACTTCTTTCTGTTCTCTGCATTCAACTAACAGAGTTGAAGCATACTTTTGATTGAGCAGTTCTGAAAAACTCTTTCTGTGGAAACTGCAAGTTGACATTCCGAGCGCTAAAGGACCTGTATTGAAAAAAGTTATATCTTCAAATAAAAACTACACAGAAGCATTCTGTGAAACTTCTTTCTGTTCTGTGCATTCAACTAACACAGTTTAAGCTTACCCTTGATTGAGCAGTTCTGATTCACTCTTCCTGTAGAAACTGCAGGTAGAAATTCTGAATGCTAAGGGGCCTGTACTGGAAAAAAGAATATCTTCAAATAAAAACTACACAGCAGCATTCTGTGAAACTTCTCTCTGCTCTGTCCATTCAGCTAACTGAGTTGAAGCTTTCCTTTGATTGAGCAGTTCTGAAACACTCTTTCTGTAGAACCTGCAAGTTGACAGTCGGAGGGCTCATTAGCCTATATTGGAAAAAGGAATGTCCTCAAATAAAAACTACACAGAAGCATTCTGTGAAACTTCTTTCTGTTCTGTCCATTCAACTAAGAGAGTTGAAGCTTACTCTTGATTGAGCAGTTCTGAAACATGCTTTCTGTAGAAACTGCAAGTTGACATTCAGAGCGCTAAGGGGCCTACAGTGGAAAAAGGGTTATCTCCAAATAAAAACTACAAAGAAGCATTCTGTGAAACTTCTTTCTCTTCTGTCCATTCAACTAACAGAGTTGAAGCTTGCTTTTGATTGAGCAGTTCTGAAACACTCCTTCTGTAGAAACTGCAAGTCGACATTCCGAGCGCTAAAGGGCCTCTAGTGGAAAAAGTGGTATCTTCATATAAAAACTACACGGAAGCATTCTGTGAAACTTCCTCCTGTTCTGTGCATTCAACTAACAGAGTTGAATCTTACTTTTGGTTGAGTAGTTCTGACACACTCTTTCTGTAGAAACTGCAAGTGGACATTCCGAGCGCTAATTGGCCTATAGTGGAAAAAATAATAACTTCAAATAAAAACTGCACAGAAGCATTATGAGAAACTTCTTTCTGTTCCGTCCATTCAACTAAGAGTTGAAGCTTACTTTTGATTGAGCAGTTCTGAAACACTCTTTCAGTAGAAACTGCAAGTGGACATTCGTAGGGCTAAGGGGCCATAGTGGAAAAAGATGTATATCCAAATAAAAACTACAGAGAAGCATTTTGTGAAACTGTTTTTTTTCTGTGCATTCAACTAACAGTTGAAGCTTATTCTTGATTAAGCAGTTCTGAAACACTCTTTCTGTAGAAACTGCAAGTGGACATTCAGAGCGCTAAGGTGCCTAGAGTGGAAAAAGGAATATCTTCAAATAAAAACTACACAGAAGCATTCTGTGAAACTACTTTCTTTTCTGTCCCTTCAACTAACAGAATTGAAGCTTACTTTTGATTGAGCAGTTCTGAAACACTCTTTCTGTAGAAAATGCAAGTTGACATTCCAAGCGCTAAAGGGCCTATAGTGGAAATAGGGGTATGCTCCAATAAAAACTACACAGAAGCATTCTGTGAAACTACTTTCTGTTCTGTGCATTGAACTAACAGTGTTGAAGCTTACTTTTGATTGAGCAGTTCGGAAACACCCTTTCTGTAGAAACTGCAGGGGGATATTCGGAGTGCTAAAGGGCCAATAGTGGAAAAAGGGATATCTACAAATAAAAACTGCACAGAAGCACTCTGTGAAACTTCTTTCTGTTCTATGCATTCAACTAACGGTGTTGAAGCTTGCTTTTGATTGAGCAGTTCTCAAACACTCTTTCTGAAGAAACTGCAAGTTGAGATACCGAGCGCTACGGGGCCAATTGTGGAAAAAGGGGTATCTTCAAATAAAAACTACACGGAAGCATTCTGTGAAACTTCTGTTCTGTGCATTGGACTAACAGAGTTGAAGCTTACTTTTGATTGAGCAGTTCTGAAACACGCTTTCTGTAGAAACTGCAAGTGGACATTCAGAGCGCTAAGGGGCCTATAGTGGAAAAAGGAATATCTTCAAATAAAAACTACACAGAAGCATTCTGTGAAACTTGTTTCTGTTCTGTCCATTCAACTAACAGAGTTGAAGCTTACCTTCGATTGAGCAGTTCTGAAACACTCTTTCTGTGGAAACTGCAAGTTGACAATCCGAGCGCTAACTGGCCTATAGTGGAAAAAGGGATATCTTCAAATAAAAACTACACAGAATAATTCAGTGAAACTACTTTCTCTTCTGTGCATTCAACTAGCAGAATTGAAGCTACCTTTTGATTGAGGAGTTCTGAAATACTCTTTCTGTTGAAACTGCAAGTGGACATTCTGAGCGCTAAAGGGCCTATCGTGGAAAATGGGATATCTTCAAATAAAAACTACACAGAAGCATTCTGTGAAACTTCTATCTGTTCTGAGCATACAACTAACAGAGTTGAAGCTTACTTTTGATTGAGCAGTTCTGAAACACTCCTTCTGTAGAAACTGCAATTTGAAATTCCCGAGTGCTAAAGGACCTACAGTGGAAAAAGGTATATCTTCAAATAAAAACTACACAGAAGCATTCTGTGAAACTTCTTTCTGTTCTGTGCATTCAACTAACAGAGTTTAAGCTTACCTTTGATAGAGCAGTTCTGAAACACTCTTTCTGTAGAAAGTGCAAGTGGACATTCTGAACGCTAAGGGGCCTATACAGGAAAAAGGAATATCTTCAAATAAAAACTACATAGAAGCATTCTGTGAAACTTCTTTCTGTTCTGTCCATTCAGCTAACAGAGTTGAAGCTTGCATTTGATTGAGCAGTTCTGAAACAGTCTATCTGTAGAAACTGAAAGTTGACACTCTGAGCGCTTAGGGGTCTATAGTGGAAAAAGTAATATCTCCAAATAAAAAATACACAAAAGCATTCTGTGAAACTTCTTTCTCTTCCGTGCATTCAACTAACAGAGTTGAAGCTAACTTTTGATTGAGGAGTTCTGAAACACTCTTTCTGAAGATACTGGAAGTGGACATTCGGAGAGATAAGGGGCCTATAGTAGAAAAAGGAATATATTCAAATAAAAACTACACAGAAGCATTCTGTGAAACGTCTTTCTCTTCTGTCCATTCAGCTAACAGAGTTGAAGCTTATTTTGATAGAGCAGTTCTGAAACACTCTTTCTGAAGCAACTGCAAGAAGACATTCTGAACGCTAAGGGGCCTATAGTGGAAAAAGAGATATCTTCAAATAAAAACTACACAGAAGCATTCTGTGAAACTACTTTCATTTCAGTGCATTCAACAAACAGAGCTGAAGCTTTCTTTTGATTGAGCAGTTCTGAAACACTCTTTCTGTAGAAACTTCAAGTTGACATTCTCAGCACTAAAGGGCCAATAGTGTAATAAGAGGTGTCTTCAAATAAAAGCTACACAGAAGCATTCTGTGAAACTTCTTTCTCTTCTGTGCATTCAACTAACAGAGTAGAAGCTTACGTTTGATTGAGCAGTTCTGAAACACCCTTTCTGTAGAAACTGCAAGTGGACATTCTGAACGCTAAGGGGCCTCTAGTGGAAAAAGGAATATCTTCAAATAAAAACTACACAGAAGCATTCTGTCAAACTTGTTTCTGTTCTGTCCATTCAACCAACAGAGTTGAAGCTTACTTTTGATTCAGCAGTTCTGAGACACTCTTTCTGTAGAAACTGCAAGTTGACATACCGAGCGCTAACGGGCCTATAGTGGAAAAAGGGATATCTTCAAATAAAAACTACACAGAAGCATTCTGTGAAACTTCTTTCTGTTCTGTGCTTTCAACTAACAGAGTTGAAACTTACTGTTGATTTAGAAGTTCTTAAACACCCTTTCTGTAGAAACTGCAAGTTGACATTCCGAGCGCTAAAGGGTCTATTGTGGAAAAAGTAGTATCTTCAAATAAAAACTACACAGAAGCATTCTGTGAAACTTCTTTCTTTTTTGTCCATTCAACAAACAGAGTTGAAGGTTACTTTTGTTTGACCAGTTCTGAAACACTCTTTCTGTAGAAACTGCAAGTTGACATTCCGAGCGCTAAATGGCCTATAGTGGGAAAAGGAATATATTCAAATAAATACTACACAGAAGCATTCTGTGCAAGTTCTTTCTGTTCTGTCCATTCAGCTAACAGGGTTGAAGTTTACTTTTGATTGAGTAGTTCTGAAACACACCTTCTGTTGGACCTGCAAGTGGATTTTCGGAGGGCTAAGGGGCCTATAGTGGAAAAAGTAATATCTTCAAATAAATACTGTGCAGAAGCATTCTGTGAAACTTCTTTCTATTCCGTATATTCAACTAACAGAGTTGAACATTACTTTTGATTGAGCAGTTCTGAAACACTCTTTCTGTAGAAACTGCAAGTGGACATTCAGAGTGCTAAGGGGCCTACAGTGGAAAAAGGAATATCTGTCCATTCAACTATCAGAGTTGAAGGCTACTTTTGATTGAGCAGTTCTGCAACACACTTTCCGTAGGAACTGCAAGTTGTCATTCCGAGCGCTATATGTCCTATACTGGAAAAAGAAATATCTCCTAATAAAAACAACAAAGAAGCATTCTGTGAAACTTCTTTCTGTTCTGTGCATTCAGCTAACAGAATTGAAGCTTACTTTTGATTGAGCAGTTCTGAAACACCCTTTCTGTAGAAACTGCAAGTGGACATTCGGAAAGCTTTTGGGCCTATAGTGGAAAAAGGAATATATTCAAATAAAAACTACACAGAAGTATTCTGTGAAACGTCTTACTCTTCTGTCCATTCAACTAACAGGGTTGAAGTTTCGTTTTGATTGAGCAGTTCTGAAACACTCGTTCTGGTGAAACTGCAAGTTGTCTTTCCGCGCGCTAAAGGGCCTGTAGTGGAAAAAGTATATCTTAAAATAAAAACTACATAGAAGAATTCTGTGAAAGTTCTTACTGTTCTGTGCATTCAACTAACAGAGTTGAATCCTACTTTTGATTCAGCAGTTCTGAAACACTCTTTCGGTAGAAACTGCAATTGGACATTAGGAGCACTAAGGGGCCTATAGTGGAAAAAGGGATATTTTCAAATAAAAACTATACAGAAGCATTCTGTGAAACTTCTTTCTGTTCTGTGCATTCAACTAACAGAGTTGACGCTTATTTTTGATTGAGGAGTTCTGAAATACTCTTTGTGTAGAAACTGCAAGTGGACATTTCGAGCACTAATGGGCCTATAGTCTAAAAAGAGGTATTTTCAAATAAAAACAACACAGAAACATTCTGTGAAACTTCTTTCTCTTCTGTGCATTCAACTAACAGAGTTGAAGCTTACTTTTGATTTTGCAGTTCTGAATCACTCTTTCTGTAGAAACTGCAAGTTGACATTCCGAGCGCTAAAGGGTCTATAGTGGAAAAAGGAATATCTTCAAATAAAAACTACACAGAAGCACTGTGTGAAACTTCTTTCTCTTCTGTGCATTCAACTAACAGAGTTGATGCTTACTTTTGATTTTGCAGTTCTGAATCACTCTTTCTGTAGAAACTGCAAGTTGACATTCCGAGCGCTAAAGGGTCTATAGTGGAAAAAGGAATATCTTCAAATAAAAACTACACAGAAGCACTGTGTGAAACTTCTTTCTGTTCTGTCCATTCAACAAACAGAGTTGAAGGTTACTTTTGTTTGCCCAGTTTTGAAACCCTCTTTCTGTAGAAACTGCAAGTTGACATTCCGAGCGCTAAACGGCCTACGGTGGAAAAAGGGATATCTAAAAATAAAAACTGCGCAGAAGCATTCTGTGCAACTACTTTCTGTTCTGTCCATTCAACTAACAGAGTTGAAGCACACTTTTGAATGAGCAGTTCTGAAACACTCTTTCTGTAGTAACTGCAAGTGGACATTCGGAGGTCTAAGGGGCCAATAGTGGAAAAAGGAATATCTTCAAATAAAAACTACACAGAAGCATTCTGTGAGACTTCTTTCTGTTCCGTATATTCAGCTAACCGAGGTGAATTTTACTTTTGATTGAGCAGTTCTGAAACACTCTTTCTGTAGAAACTGCAAGTGGACATTCGGAGTGCTAAAGGGCCTAAAGTGGAAAAAGGAATATCTGTCCATTCAACTATCAGAGTTGAAGGCTACTTTTGATTGAGCAGTTCTGTAACACTCCTTCCGTAGAAACTGCAAGTTGTCATTCCGAGTGCTATTCGTCCTATAGTCGAAAAAGGAATATCTCCAAATAAAAACTACACAGAAGCATTCTGTGAAACTTCTTTCTGTTCTGTGCATTCAACTTATAGAGTTGAAGCCTAGTTTTGATTGAGCAGTTCTGAAACACACTTTCTGTAGAAACTGCAAGTGGACATTTGGAGAGCTTTTGTGTCTATAGTGGAAAAAGGAATATATTCAAACAAAAACTACACAGAAGCATTCTGTGAAACTTCTTTCAGTTCTGTCCATTCAACTAAAAGGGTTGAAGTTTACTTTTGATTGAGCAGTTCTGAAACACTCCTTCTGTTGGAACTGCAAGTTGTCATTGCGAGCGCTAAAGGGCCTATAGTGGAAAAAGGTGTATCTTAACATAAAAACTACACAGAGGAATTCTGTGAAAGTTCTTTCTGTTCTGTGCATTCAACTAATAGAGTTGAAGCTTACTTTGGAGTCAGCAGTTCTGAAACACTCTTTCGGTAGAAACTGCAAGTAGACATTCTGAACGCTAAGGGGCATATAGTGGAAAAAGGAATATCTTCAAATAAAAACTACACAGAAGCATTCTGTGAAACTTCTTTCTGATCTGTCCCTACAGCTAACCGAGTTGAAGGTTACTTTGATTGAGCAGTTCTGAAACAGTCTTTCTGAAGAAACTGCTGGTGGACAATCGCACAGCTACGGGGCCTATCGTGGAAAAAGGAATATCTTCAAATAAAAACTACACAGAATCATTCTGGAAACATCTTTCTGTTCTGTGCAGTCAACTAACAGAGTTGAAGCTTACTTTTGATTGAGGAGTTCTGAAACACTCTTGCTGTAGAAACTGCAAGTGGACATTCTGAACGCTAAGGGGCCTATAGTGGAAAAGGAACATCTTCAACTAAAGACTACACAGAAGCATTCTGTGAAACTTCTTTCTGTTCTGTCCATTCAAGTAACAGAGTTGAAGCTTACTTTTGATTGAGCAGTTCTGAAACACCCTTTCTGTAGAAACTGCAAGTTGACATTCCGAGCGCAAAGAGGCCTATAGGGGAAATAGAAATATCTCCAAATAAAAACTACACAGAAGCATTCTGTGAAACTTCTTTCAGTTCTGTGCATTCAACTAATAGAGTTGAAGCTTACTTTCGATTGAGTTCTGAAACACTCTTTCTGTAGAAACTGCCAGTGGACATTCGGTGCGCTAAGGGGCCTACACTGGAAAAAGTAATATCTTCAAATAAAAACAATACGGAAGCATTCTGTGAAAGTTCTTTCGGTTCTGTCCATTCAACTAACAAATTTGAAGCTTACTTTTGATTGAGCAGTTGTGAAACACTCTTTTTGTAGAAACTGCAAGTTGACATTCCAAGCGATAAAGGGCCTATAGTGGAAAAAGGTATATCTTCAAATAAAAACTACACAGAATTATTCTGTGAAACTTCTTTCTGTTCTGTGCATTCAACTAAAAAATTTGAAGCTTACTTTTGATTGAGCAGTTCTGAAACACTCTTTCTGTAGAAACTGCAAGTTGACAGTCCGAGTGCTAAGGGTCCCATAGTGGAAAAAGGAATATCTCCAAATAAAAACTACACAGAAGCGTTCTGTGAAACTTCTTTCTGTTCTGTGCATTCAACTAACAGAGTTGAAGCTTACTTTTGATTGAGCAGTTCTGAAACACCCTTTCTGTAGAAACTGCAAGTGGACATTCGGATCGCTAAAGGGCCTCTAGTACAAAAAGGGATATCTTCAAATAAAAACTACACAGAAGCATTCTGTGAAACTTCTTTCTGTTCTGTGCATTCAACTAACAGAGCTGAAGCTTACTTTTGTTTGAGCAGTGATGAAACACTCTTTCTGTAGAAACTACTAGTGGACATTCTGAGGGCTAAGGGGCCTATAGTGGAAAAAGTAATATCTTCAAATAAAAACTACACAGCAGCATTCTGTGAAAATTCTCTCTGTTCGGTTCATTCAACTAACACAGGTTAAGCTTACTTTTGATTGAGGAGTCCTGAAACACTCTTTCTGTAGAAACTGCAAATGGACATTCGGAGTGCTAAGGGGCCCATAGTGGAAAAGGTATATCTTCAAATAAAAACTACACAGAAGCATTCTGTGAAACTTCTTTCTGTTCTATCCATTCAACTAACAGAATTGAAGCTTACTTTTGATTGGGCAGTTCTGAAACACTCTTTCTGTGGAAACTGCTAGTTGACATTCCGAGTGCTAAAGGGCGTATAGTGGAAAAAGGGATATCTTCAAATAAAAACTACACAGAAGCATTCTGTGAAACTTCTTTCTGTTCTGTGCATACAACCAACTGATTTGAAGCTTACTTTTGATTGCGCAGTTCTGAAACAGTCTTTCTGAAGAAACTGCAAGTGGATATTGGGACAGCTAAAGGGCCTATTGTGGAAAAAGGAATATCTTCAAATAAAAACTACACAGAAGCATTCTGTGAAACATCTTTCTGTTCTGTGAATTCAACTAACTGAGTAGAAGATTACTTTTGTTTGAGCAATTCTGAAACTCTCTTTCGGTAGAAACTGCAAGTGGACATTCTGAACGCTAAATGGCCTATAGTGGAAAACGAATATCTTCAAATAAAAACTACACAGAAGCATTCTGTGAAACTTCTTTCAGTTCTGTCCATTCAACTAACAGTGTTGAAGACTACTTTTGATCGAGCAGTTCTGAAACACTCCGTAGAAACTGCAAGTTGACATTACGTGCGCTAAGGGGCCTATAGTGGAAAAAGTATTATCTCCAAATAAAAACTACAGAGAAGCATTCTGTGAAAGTCCTTTCTGTTCTGTGCATTCAACTAATGGAGTTGAAGCTTACTTTGGATTGAGCAGTTCTGAAACAGTCTTTCTGTAGAAACTCGCAGTGGACATTCGGAGCACTTAGGAGCCTATATTGGAAAAAGGAATATCTTCAAATAAAAACTACACGGAAGCATTCTGTGACACTTCTTTCTGTTTTGCCCATTCAACTAACATAGTTGAAGCTTTCTTTTGATTGAGCAGGTCTGAAACACTGTTTCTGTAGAAACTGCAAGTTGACATTCTGAGCGCTAAAGGGCCTCTAGTGGAAAAAGGGGTATCTTCAAATAGAAACTACACAGAAGCATTCTGTGAAACTTCTGTCTGTTCTGTGCATTCAACTAACAAAGTTGAAGCTTACATGTGATTGAGCATTTCTGAAACACACTTTCTGTAGAAACTGAAAGTGGACATTCGGAGCGTTAAGGGGCCTATAGTGGAAAAAGGAATATCTTCAAATAAAAACTACACAGAAGCATTCTGTGAAACTTGTTTGTGTTCTGTCCTTTCAACTAACGGAGTTGAAGCTTACTTTTGATTGAGCAGTTCTGAAACACTCTTTCTGTAGAAACTGCAAGTTGACATTCCGAGTGCTAAAGGCCTATAGTGGAAAAAGTGATATCTTCAAATAAAAACTACACTGAAGCATTCTGTGAAACTTCTTTCTGTTCTGTGCATTCAACTAACAGATTTGAAGCTAACTTTTGATTGAGGAGTTCTGAAACACTCTTTCTGTAGAAACTGCAAGTGGTCATTCGGAGCGCTAAGGGGCCTATACTGGAAAAAGTAATATCTTCAAATAAAAACTACACTGAAGCATTCTGTGAAACTTGTTTCTGTTCTGTACATTCAACTAACAGAGTTGAAGTTTACTTTTGATTGAGGAGTTCTTAAACACTCCTTCTGTAGAAACTGCAAGTTGTCATTCCGAGGGCTAAAGGGCCTATAGTGGAAAAAGGTTTATTTTCAAATAAAATCTACCCAGAAGCATTCTGTGAAAGTTCTTTCTGTTCTTTGCATTCAACTAACAGAGTTGAAGCTTACTTTGATTGAGCAGTTTTGAAACACTTTCTGTAAAAACTGCAAGTGGACATTCTGAACGCTAAGGGGCCTATAGTGGAAAAAGGAATATCTTCAAATAAAAACAACACAGAAGCATTCTGTGAAACTTCTTTCTGTTCTGTCTATACAACTAACCGAGTTGAAGCTTACTTTCGATTGACAGTTCTGAAACACTCTTTCTGCAGAAACTGCAAGTTGACATTCCGAGCGCTTAAGGGGCCTATCGTGGAAAAAGAAATATATACAAATAAAAACTACACAGAAGCATTCTGTGAAACTTCTTTCTGTTCTGTGCATTGAACTAAAAGTGTTGAAGCTTACTTTTGATTGAGCAGTTCTGAAACACTCTTTCTGTAGAAACTGCCAGTGGACATTTGGAGCGCTGAGGGGCCAATAGTGGAAAAAGGAATATCTTCAAATGAAAACTACACAGAAATATTCTGTGAAACTTCTTCCTCTTCTGTCCATTCAACAAACTGAGTTGAAGGTTACTTTTGATTCAGCAGTTGTGAAAATCCCTTTCTATAGAAACTGCATGTGGACATTCCGAGCGCTAAGGTTCCTATAGTGGAAAAAGAAATATCTCCAAATAAAAACTACACAGAAGCATTCTGTGAAACTTCTTTCTGTTCTGTGCATTCAACTAACAGAGTTGAAACTTACTTTTGATTGAGCAGTTCTGAAACACTCTTTCTGTAGAAACTGCAAGTTGACATTCCGAGCGCTAAAGGGCCTATAGTGGAAAAAGGTATATCTTCAAATAAAAACTAAACAGAAGAAGTCTGTGAAACTTCTTTCTGTTCTGTGCATTCAACTAACAGATTTGAAGCTTACTTTTCATTGAGCAGTTCTGAAACACACTTTCTGTAGAAACTGCAAGTGGACATTCTAAACGCAAAGGGGCCTATAGTGGAAAAAGGAATATCTTCAAATAAAAACTACACAGAAACATTCTGTGACACTTCTTTCTGTTCTGTCCATTCAACTAACAGAGTTGAAGCTTACTTTTGATTGAGCAGTTCTGAAACGCTCTTTCTGTAGAAACTGCAAGTTGACATTCCGAGCGCTAAGGGGCGTATAGTGGAAAAAGGAATATCTCCAAATAAAAACTACAGAGAAGCATTCTGTGAAAGGGCTTTCTGTTCTGTCCACTCAACTAACAGTGTTGAAGCTTACTTTTGATTGAGCAGTTCTGAAAAACTCTTTCTGTAGAAAATGCAAGTGGACATTCTTAGTGCTAAGTGGCCTATAGTTGAAAAAGGAATATCTTCAAATAAAAATTACCCAGAAGCATTCTGTGAAACTACTTTCTGTTCTGTCCATTCAACTAAGAGAGTTGAAGCTTACTTTTGATTGAGTAGTTCTGAAACATTCTTTCTGTAGGAACTGCAAGTGGACATTCCGAGCATTAAGGGGCCTATAGTGGAAAAAGGAATATCTTCAAATAAAAACTACACAGAAGCATTCTGTGAAACTTCTTTCTGTTCCGTCCATTCAACTAACAGAGGTGAAGCTACCTTTTGACAGAGAAGTTCTAAAAGACTCTTGCTGTTGAAACTGCAAGTGGAAATTCTGAGCGCTAAAGGGCCTATAGTGGAAAAAGGAATATCTTCAAATAAAAACTACACAGAAGAATTCTGTGAAACTTCTATCTGTTCTGTGCATTCAACTAACAGAGTTGAATCTATCTTATGATTGAGGAGTTCTAAAACACTCTTTCTGTAGAAACTGCAAGTGGACATTCGGATCGCAAAGGGACCTTTAGTGGAAAATGGGACATCTTCAAATAAAAACTACACGGGAGCATTGTGTGAAACTTCTTTCCGTTCTGTCCATTCAACTAACAGAATTGAAGCTTACTTTTGATTGAGCAGTTCTGAAACACTCTTTCTGTAAAAACTGCCAGTGGACACTCGGAGAGCTGAGGGGCCGATAGTGGAAAAAGGAATGTCTTCTAAGAAAAACTACACAGAAGCATTCTGTGAAACTCCTTTCTCTTCTGTGCATTCAACTCACAGAGTTAAAGCTTACTTTTGATGGAGCAGTTCTGAAACACTCTTTCTGTAGAAACTGCCAGTGGACATTCCGAGCGCAAAGGGGCCAATAGTGGAAAAAGAAATATATCCAAATAAAAACTACTCACAAGGATTCTGTGAAACTTCCTTCTGTTATCTCCACTCAACTAACAGAGTTCAAGCATACTTTTGATTGAGCAGTTCTGAAACACTCTTTCTGTAGAAACTGCAAGTTGACATTCCGAGCGTTAAACGGCCTATCGTGGAAAAAGGGATTTCTTCAGATAAAAACTACACAGAAGCAGTCTCTGAAACTTCTTTCTGTTCTGTCCATTCAACTAACAGAGTTGAAGATTACTTTTGATTGAGCAGTAAGGAAACACTCTATGTGTAGAAATTTCAAGTTGAAATTCCGAGCGCTTAGGCGCCTGTAGTGGAAAAAGTATTATCTTCAAATAAAAACTACAGAGAAGCATTCTGTGAAACTTCTTTCTGTTCTGTCCATTCAACTGACAGAGTTGAAGCTTACTTTTGATTGAGCAGTTCTGAAAAACTCTTTCTGTGGAAACTGCAAGTTGACATTCCGAGCGCTAAAGGACCTGTATTGAAAAAAGTTATATCTTCAAATAAAAACTACACAGAAGCATTCTGTGAAACTTCTTTCTGTTCTGTGCATTCAACTAACACAGTTTAAGCTTACCCTTGATTGAGCAGTTCTGATTCACTCTTCCTGTAGAAACTGCAGGTAGAAATTCTGAATGCTAAGGGGCCTGTACTGGAAAAAAGAATATCTTCAAATAAAAACTACACAGAAGCATTCTGTGAAACTTCTCTCTGCTCTGTCCATTCAGCTAACTGAGTTGAAGCTTTCCTTTGATTGAGCAGTTCTGAAACACTCTTTCTGTAGAACCTGCAAGTTGACAGTCGGAGGGCTCATTAGCCTATATTGGAAAAAGGAATGTCCTCAAATAAAAACTACACAGAAGCATTCTGTGAAACTTCTTTCTGTTCTGTCCATTCAACTAAGAGAGTTGAAGCTTACTCTTGATTGAGCAGTTCTGAAACATGCTTTCTGTAGAAACTGCAAGTTGACATTCAGAGCGCTAAGGGGCCTACAGTGGAAAAAGGGTTATCTCCAAATAAAAACTACAAAGAAGCATTCTGTGAAACTTCTTTCTCTTCTGTCCATTCAACTAACAGAGTTGAAGCTTGCTTTTGATTGAGCAGTTCTGAAACACTCCTTCTGTAGAAACTGCCAGTCGACATTCCGAGCGCTAAAGGGCCTCTAGTGGAAAAAGTGGTATCTTCATATAAAAACTACACGGAAGCATTCTGTGAAACTTCCTCCTGTTCTGTGCATTCAACTAACAGAGTTGAATCTTACTTTTGGTTGAGTAGTTCTGACACACTCTTTCTGTAGAAACTGGAAGTGGACATTCCGAGCGCTCATTGGCCTATAGTGGAAAAAATAATAACTTCAAATAAAAACTGCACAGAAGCATTATGAGAAACTTCTTTCTGTTCCGTCCATTCAACTAAGAGTTGAAGCTTACTTTTGATTGAGCAGTTCTGAAACACTCTTTCAGTAGAAACTGCAAGTGGACATTCGTAGGGCTAAGGGGCCATAGTGGAAAAAGATGTATATCCAAATAAAAACTACAGAGAAGCATTTTGTGAAACTGTTTTTTTTCTGTGCATTCAACTAACAGTTGAAGCTTATTCTTGATTAAGCAGTTCTGAAACACTCTTTCTGTAGAAACTGCAAGTGGACATTCAGAGCGCTAAGGTGCCTAGAGTGGAAAAAGGAATATCTTCAAATAAAAACTACACAGAAGCATTCTGTGAAACTACTTTCTTTTCTGTCCCTTCAACTAACAGAATTGAAGCTTACTTTTGATTGAGCAGTTCTGAAACACTCTTTCTGTAGAAAATGCAAGTTGACATTCCAAGCGCTAAAGGGCCTATAGTGGAAATAGGGGTATGCTCAAATAAAAACTACACAGAAGCATTCTGTGAAACTTCTGTCTGTTCTGTGCATTGAACTAACAGTGTTGAAGCTTACTTTTGATTGAGCAGTTCTGAAACACCCTTTCTGTAGAAACTGCAGGGGGATATTCGGAGTGCTAAAGGGCCAATAGTGGAAAAAGGGATATCTCCAAATAAAAACTGCACAGAAGCACTCTGTGAAACTTCTTTCTGTTCTATGCATTCAACTAACGGTGTTGAAGCTTGCTTTTGATTGAGCAGTTCTCAAACACTCTTTCTGAAGAAACTGCAAGTTGAGATACCGAGCGCTACGGGGCCAATTGTGGAAAAAGGGGTATCTTCAAATAAAAACTACACGGAAGCATTCTGTGAAACTTCTGTTCTGTGCATTGGACTAACAGAGTTGAAGCTTACTTTTGATTGAGCAGTTCTGAAACACGCTTTCTGTAGAAACTGCAAGTGGACATTCAGAGCGCTAAGGGGCCTATAGTGGAAAAAGGAATATCTTCAAATAAAAAGTACACAGAAGCATTCTGTGAAACTTGTTTCTGTTCTGTCCATTCAACTAACAGAGTTGAAGCTTACCTTCGATTGAGCAGTTCTGAAACACTCTTTCTGTGGAAACTGCAAGTTGACAATCCGAGCGCTAACTGGCCTATAGTGGAAAAAGGGATATCTTCAAATAAAAACTACACAGAATAATTCAGTGAAACTACTTTCTCTTCTGTGCATTCAACTAGCAGAATTGAAGCTACCTTTTGATTGAGGAGTTCTGAAATACTCTTTCTGTTGAAACTGCAAGTGGACATTCTGAGCGCTAAAGGGCCTATCGTGGAAAATGGGATATCTTCAAATAAAAACTACACAGAAGCATTCTGTGAAACTTCTATCTGTTCTGAGCATACAACTAACGGAGTTGAAGCTTACTTTTGATTGAGCAGTTCTGAAACACTCCTTCTGTAGAAACTGCAATTTGAAATTCCCGAGTGCTAAAGGACCTACAGTGGAAAAAGGTATATCTTCAAATAAAAACTACACAGAAGCATTCTGTGAAACTTCTTTCTGTTCTGTGCATTCAACTAACAGAGTTTAAGCTTACCTTTGATAGAGCAGTTCTGAAACACTCTTTCTGTAGAAAGTGCAAGTGGACATTCTGAACGCTAAGGGGCCTATACAGGAAAAAGGAATATCTTCAAATAAAAACTACATAGAAGCATTCTGTGAAACTTCTTTCTGTTCTGTCCATTCAGCTAACAGAGTTGAAGCTTGCATTTGATTGAGCAGTTCTGAAACAGTCTATCTGTAGAAACTGAAAGTTGACACTCTGAGCGCTTAGGGGTCTATAGTGGAAAAAGTAATATCTCCAAATAAAAACTACACAAAAGCATTCTGTGAAACTTCTTTCTCTTCCGTGCATTCAACTAACAGAGTTGAAGCTAACTTTTGATTGAGGAGTTCTGAAACACTCTTTCTGAAGATACTGGAAGTGGACATTCTGAACGCTAAGGGGCCTCTAGTGGAAAAAGGAATATCTTCAAATAAAAACTACACAGAAGCATTCTGTCAAACTTGTTTCTGTTCTGTCCATTCAACCAACAGAGTTGAAGCTTACTTTTGATTCAGCAGTTCTGAGACACTCTTTCTGTAGAAACTGCAAGTTGACATACCGAGCGCTAACGGGCCTATAGTGGAAAAAGGGATATCTTCAAATAAAAACTACACAGAAGCATTCTGTGAAACTTCTTTCTGTTCTGTGCTTTCAACTAACAGAGTTGAAACTTACTGTTGATTTAGAAGTTCTTAAACACCCTTTCTGTAGAAACTGCAAGTTGACATTCCGAGCGCTAAAGGGTCTATTGTGGAAAAAGTAGTATCTTCAAATAAAAACTACACAGAAGCATTCTGTGAAACTTCTTTCTTTTTTGTCCATTCAACAAACAGAGTTGAAGGTTACTTTTGTTTGAGCAGTTCTGAAACACTCTTTCTGTAGAAACTGCAAGTTGACATTCCGAGCGCTAAATGGCCTATAGTGGGAAAAGGAATATATTCAAATAAATACTACACAGAAGCATTCTGTGCAAGTTCTTTCTGTTCTGTCCATTCAGCTAACAGGGTTGAAGTTTACTTTTGATTGAGTAGTTCTGAAACACACCTTCTGTTGGACCTGCAAGTGGATTTTCGGAGGGCTAAGGGGCCTATAGTGGAAAAAGTAATATCTTCAAATAAATACTGTGCAGAAGCATTCTGTGAAACTTCTTTCTATTCCGTATATTCAACTAACAGAGTTGAACATTACTTTTGATTGAGCAGTTCTGAAACACTCTTTCTGTAGAAACTGCAAGTGGACATTCAGAGTGCTAAGGGGCCTACAGTGGAAAAAGGAATATCTGTCCATTCAACTATCAGAGTTGAAGGCTACTTTTGATTGAGCAGTTCTGCAACACACTTTCCGTAGGAACTGCAAGTTGTCATTCCGAGCGCTATATGTCCTATACTGGAAAAAGAAATATCTCCTAATAAAAACAACAAAGAAGCATTCTGTGAAACTTCTTTCTGTTCTGTGCATTCAGCTAACAGAATTGAAGCTTACTTTTGATTGAGCAGTTCTGAAACACCCTTTCTGTAGAAACTGCAAGTGGACATTCGGAAAGCTTTTGGGCCTATAGTGGAAAAAGGAATATATTCAAATAAAAACTACACAGAAGTATTCTGTGAAACGTCTTACTCTTCTGTCCATTCAACTAACAGGGTTGAAGTTTCGTTTTGATTGAGCAGTTCTGAAACACTCCTTCTGGTGAAACTGCAAGTTGTCTTTCCGCGCGCTAAAGGGCCTGTAGTGGAAAAAGTATATCTTAAAATAAAAACTACATAGAAGAATTCTGTGAAAGTTCTTACTGTTCTGTGCATTCAACTAACAGAGTTGAATCCTACTTTTGATTCAGCAGTTCTGAAACACTCTTTCGGTAGAAACTGCAATTGGACATTAGGAGCACTAAGGGGCCTATAGTGGAAAAAGGGATATTTTCAAATAAAAACTATACAGAGGCATTCTGTGAAACTTCTTTCTGTTCTGTGCATTCAACTAACAGAGTTGAAGCTTACTTTTGATTGAGCAGTTCTGAAATACTCTTTGTGTAGAAACTGCAAGTGGACATTTCGAGCACTAATGGGCCTATAGTCTAAAAAGAGGTATTTTCAAATAAAAACAACACAGAAACATTCTGTGAAACTTCTTTCTCTTCTGTGCATTCAACTAACAGAGTTGAAGCTTACTTTTGATTTTGCAGTTCTGAATCACTCTTTCTGTAGAAACTGCAAGTTGACATTCCGAGCGCTAAAGGGTCTATAGTGGAAAAAGGAATATCTTCAAATAAAAACTACACAGAAGCACTGTGTGAAACTTCTTTCTCTTCTGTGCATTCAACTAACAGAGTTGATGCTTACTTTTGATTTTGCAGTTCTGAATCACTCTTTCTGTAGAAACTGCAAGTTGACATTCCGAGCGCTAAAGGGTCTATAGTGGAAAAAGGAATATCTTCAAATAAAAACTACACAGAAGCACTGTGTGAAACTTCTTTCTGTTCTGTCCATTCAACAAACAGAGTTGAAGGTTACTTTTGTTTGCCCAGTTTTGAAACCCTCTTTCTGTAGAAACTGCAAGTTGACATTCCGAGCGCTAAACGGCCTACGGTGGAAAAAGGGATATCTAAAAATAAAAACTGCGCAGAAGCATTCTGTGCAACTACTTTCTGTTCTGTCCATTCAACTAACAGAGTTGAAGCACACTTTTGAATGAGCAGTTCTGAAACACTCTTTCTGTAGTAACTGCAAGTGGACATTCGGAGGTCTAAGGGGCCAATAGTGGAAAAAGGAATATCTTCAAATAAAAACTACACAGAAGCATTCTGTGAGACTTCTTTCTGTTCCGTATATTCAGCTAACCGAGGTGAATTTTACTTTTGATTGAGCAGTTCTGAAACACTCTTTCTGTAGAAACTGCAAGTGGACATTCGGAGTGCTAAGGGGCCTACAGTGGAAAAAGGAATATCTGTCCATTCAACTATCAGAGTTGAAGGCTACTTTTGATTGAGCAGTTCTGTAACACTCCTTCCGTAGAAACTGCAAGTTGTCATTCCGAGTGCTATTCGTCCTATAGTCGAAAAAGGAATATCTCCAAATAAAAACTACACAGAAGCATTCTGTGAAACTTCTTTCTGTTCTGTGCATTCAACTTATGGAGTTGAAGCCTAGTTTTGATTGAGCAGTTCTGAAACACCCTTTCTGTAGAAACTGCAAGTGGACATTTGGAGAGCTTTTGTGTCTATAGTGGAAAAAGGAATATATTCAAACAAAAACTACACAGAAGCATTCTGTGAAACTTCTTTCAGTTCTGTCCATTCAACTAAAAGGGTTGAAGTTTACTTTTGATTGAGCAGTTCTGAAACACTCCTTCTGTTGGAACTGCAAGTTGTCATTGCGAGCGCTAAAGGGCCTATAGTGGAAAAAGGTGTATCTTAACATAAAACTACACAGAGGAATTCTGTGAAAGTTCTTTCTGTTCTGTGCATTCAACTAATAGAGTTGAAGCTTACTTTGGAGTCAGCAGTTCTGAAACACTCTTTCGGTAGAAACTGCAAGTAGACATTCTGAACGCTAAGGGGCATATAGTGGAAAAAGGAATATCTTCAAATAAAAACTACACAGAAGCATTCTGTGAAACTTCTTTCTGATCTGTCCCTACAGCTAACCGAGTTGAAGGTTACTTTGATTGAGCAGTTCTGAAACAGTCTTTCTGAAGAAACTGCTGGTGGACAATCGCACAGCTACGGGGCCTATCGTGGAAAAAGGAATATCTTCAAATAAAAACTACACAGAATCATTCTGGAAACATCTTTCTGTTCTGTGCAGTCAACTAACAGAGTTGAAGCTTACTTTTGATTGAGGAGTTCTGAAACACTCTTGCTGTAGAAACTGCAAGTGGACATTCTGAACGCTAAGGGGCCTATAGTGGAAAAGGAACATCTTCAACTAAAGACTACACAGAAGCATTCTGTGAAACTTCTTTCTGTTCTGTCCATTCAAGTAACAGAGTTGAAGCTTACTTTTGATTGAGCAGTTCTGAAACACCCTTTCTGTAGAAACTGCAAGTTGACATTCCGAGCGCAAAGAGGCCTATAGGGGAAATAGAAATATCTCCAAATAAAAACTACACAGAAGCATTCTGTGAAACTTCTTTCAGTTCTGTGCATTCAACTAATAGAGTTGAAGCTTACTTTCGATTGAGTTCTGAAACACTCTTTCTGTAGAAACTGCCAGTGGACATTCGGTGCGCTAAGGGGCCTACACTGGAAAAAGTAATATCTTCAAATAAAAACAATACGGAAGCATTCTGTGAAAGTTCTTTCGGTTCTGTCCATTCAACTAACAAATTTGAAGCTTACTTTTGATTGAGCAGTTGTGAAACACTCTTTTTGTAGAAACTGCAAGTTGACATTCCAAGCGATAAAGGGCCTATAGTGGAAAAAGGTATATCTTCAAATAAAAACTACACAGAATTATTCTGTGAAACTTCTTTCTGTTCTGTGCATTCAACTAAAAATTTGAAGCTTACTTTTGATTGAGCAGTTCTGAAACACTCTTTCTGTAGAAACTGCAAGTTGACAGTCCGAGTGCTAAGGGTCCCATAGTGGAAAAAGGAATATCTCCAAATAAAAACTACACAGAAGCGTTCTGTGAAACTTCTTTCTGTTCTGTGCATTCAACTAACAGAGTTGAAGCTTACTTTTGATTGAGCAGTTCTGAAACACCCTTTCTGTAGAAACTGCAAGTGGACATTCGGATCGCTAAAGGGCCTCTAGTACAAAAAGGGATATCTTCAAATAAAAACTACACAGAAGCATTCTGTGAAACTTCTTTCTGTTCTGTGCATTCAACTAACAGAGCTGAAGCTTACTTTTGTTTGAGCAGTGATGAAACACTCTTTCTGTAGAAACTACTAGTGGACATTCTGAGGGCTAAGGGGCCTATAGTGGAAAAAGTAATATCTTCAAATAAAAACTACACAGCAGCATTCTGTGAAAATTCTCTCTGTTCGGTTCATTCAACGAACACAGGTTAAGCTTACTTTTGATTGAGGAGTCCTGAAACACTCTTTCTGTAGAAACTGCAAATGGACATTCGGAGTGCTAAGGGGCCCATAGTGGAAAAGGAATATCTTCAAATAAAAACTACACAGAAGCATTCTGTGAAACTTCTTTCTGTTCTATCCATTCAACTAACAGAATTGAAGCTTACTTTTGATTGGGCAGTTCTGAAACACTCTTTCTGTGGAAACTGCTAGTTGACATTCCGAGTGCTAAAGGGCGTATAGTGGAAAAAGGGATATCTTCAAATAAAAACTACACAGAAGCATTCTGTGAAACTTCTTTCTGTTCTGTGCATACAACCAACTGATTTGAAGCTTACTTTTGATTGCGCAGTTCTGAAACAGTCTTTCTGAAGAAACTGCAAGTGGATATTGGGACAGCTAAAGGGCCTATTGTGGAAAAAGGAATATCTTCAAATAAAAACTACACAGAAGCATTCTGTGAAACATCTTTCTGTTCTGTGAATTCAACTAACTGAGTAGAAGATTACTTTTGTTTGAGCAATTCTGAAACTCTCTTTCGGTAGAAACTGCAAGTGGACATTCTGAACGCTAATTGGCCTATTGTGGAAAACGAATATCTTCAAATAAAAACTACACAGAAGCATTCTGTGAAACTTCTTTCAGTTCTGTCCATTCAACTGACAGTGTTGAAGATTACTTTTGATCGAGCAGTTCTGAAACACTCCGTAGAAACTGCAAGTTGACATTACGTGCGCTAAGGAGCCTATAGTGGAAAAAGTATTATCTCCAAATAAAAACTACAGAGAAGCATTCTGTGAAAGTCCTTTCTGTTCTGTGCATTCAACTAATGGAGTTGAAGCTTACTTTGGATTGAGCAGTTCTGAAACAGTCTTTCTGTAGAAACTCGCAGTGGACATTCGGAGCACTTAGGAGCCTATATTGGAAAAAGGAATATCTTCAAATAAAAACTACACGGAAGCATTCTGTGACACTTCTTTCTGTTTTGCCCATTCAACTAACATAGTTGAAGCTTTCTTTTGATTGAGCAGGTCTGAAACACTGTTTCTGTAGAAACTGCAAGTTGACATTCTGAGCGCTAAAGGGCCTCTAGTGGAAAAGGGGTATCTTCAAATAGAAACTACACAGAAGCATTCTGTGAAACTTCTGTCTGTTCTGTGCATTCAACTAACAAAGTTGAAGCTTACATGTGATTGAGCATTTCTGAAACACCCTTTCTGTAGAAACTGAAAGTGGACATTCGGAGCGTTAAGGGGCCTATAGTGGAAAAAGGAATATCTTCAAATAAAAACTACACAGAAGCATTCTGTGAAACTTGTTTGTGTTCTGTCCTTTCAACTAACGGAGTTGAAGCTTACTTTTGATTGAGCAGTTCTGAAACACTCTTTCTGTAGAAACTGCAAGTTGACATTCCGAGTGCTAAAGGCCTATAGTGGAAAAAGTGATATCTTCAAATAAAAACTACACTGAAGCATTCTGTGAAACTTCTTTCTGTTCTGTGCATTCAACTAACAGATTTGAAGCTAACTTTTGATTGAGGAGTTCTGAAACACTCTTTCTGTAGAAACTGCAAGTGGTCATTCGGAGCGCTAAGGGGCCTATACTGGAAAAAGTAATATCTTCAAATAAAAACTACACTGAAGCATTCTGTGAAACTTGTTTCTGTTCTGTACATTCAACTAACAGAGTTGAAGTTTACTTTTGATTGAGGAGTTCTTAAACACTCCTTCTGTAGAAACTGCAAGTTGTCATTCCGAGGGCTAAAGGGCCTATAGTGGAAAAAGGTTTATTTTCAAATAAAATCTACCCAGAAGCATTCTGTGAAAGTTCTTTCTGTTCTTTGCATTCAACTAACAGAGTTGAAGCTTACTTTGATTGAGCAGTTTTGAAACACTTTCTGTAAAAACTGCAAGTGGACATTCTGAACGCTAAGGGGCCTATAGTGGAAAAGGAATATCTTCAAATAAAAACAACACAGAAGCATTCTGTGAAACTTCTTTCTGTTCTGTCTATACAACTAACCGAGTTGAAGCTTACTTTCGATTGACAGTTCTGAAACACTCTTTCTGCAGAAACTGCAAGTTGACATTCCGAGCGCTTAAGGGGCCTATCGTGGAAAAAGAAATATATCCAAATAAAAACTACACAGAAGCATTCTGTGAAACTTCTTTCTGTTCTGTGCATTGAACTAAAAGTGTTGAAGCTTACTTTTGATTGAGCAGTTCCGAAACACTCTTTCTGTAGAAACTGCCAGTGGACATTTGGAGCGCTGAGGGGCCAATAGTGGAAAAAGGAATATCTTCAATGAAAACTACACAGAAATATTCTGTGAAACTTCTTCCTCTTCTGTCCATTCAACAAACTGAGTTGAAGGTTACTTTTGATTCAGCAGTTGTGAAAATCCCTTTCTATAGAAACTGCATGTGGACATTCCGAGCGCTAAGGTTCCTATAGTGGAAAAAGAAATATCTCCAAATAAAAACTACACAGAAGCATTCTGTGAAACTTCTTTCTGTTCTGTGCATTCAACTAACAGAGTTGAAACTTACTTTTGATTGAGCAGTTCTGAAACACTCTTTCTGTAGAAACTGCAAGTTGACATTCCGAGCGCTAAAGGGCCTATAGTGGAAAAAGGTATATCTTCAAATAAAAACTAAACAGAAGAAGTCTGTGAAACTTCTTTCTGTTCTGTGCATTCAACTAACAGATTTGAAGCTTACTTTTCATTGAGCAGTTCTGAAACACACTTTCTGTAGAAACTGCAAGTGGACATTCTAAACGCAAAGGGGCCTATAGTGGAAAAAGGAGTATCTTCAAATAAAACTACACAGAAACATTCTGTGACACTTCTTTCTGTTCTGTCCATTCAACTAACAGAGTTGAAGCTTACTTTTGATTGAGCAGTTCTGAAACGCTCTTTCTGTAGAAACTGCAAGTTGACATTCCGAGCGCTAAGGGGCGTATAGTGGAAAAAGGAATATCTCCAAATAAAAACTACAGAGAAGCATTCTGTGAAAGGGCTTTCTGTTCTGTCCACTCAACTAACAGTGTTGAAGCTTACTTTTGATTGAGCAGTTCTGAAAAACTCTTTCTGTAGAAAATGCAAGTGGACATTCTTAGTGCTAAGTGGCCTATAGTTGAAAAAGGAATATCTTCAAATAAAAATTACCCAGAAGCATTCTGTGAAACTACTTTCTGTTCTGTCCATTCAACTAAGAGAGTTGAAGCTTACTTTTGATTGAGCAGTTCTGAAACATTCTTTCTGTAGGAACTGCAAGTGGACATTCCGAGCATTAAGGGGCCTATAGTGGAAAAGGAATATCTTGAATTAAAAACTACACAGAAGCATTCTGTGAAACTTCTTTCTGTTCCGTCCATTCAACTAACAGAGGTGAAGCTACCTTTTGACAGAGAAGTTCTAAAAGACTCTTGCTGTTGAAACTGCAAGTGGAAATTCTGAGCGCTAAAGGCCTATAGTGGAAAAAGGAATATCTTCAAATAAAAACTACACAGAAGAATTCTGTGAAACTTCTATCTGTTCTGTGCATTCAACTAACAGAGTTGAATCTATCTTATGATTGAGGAGTTCTAAAACACTCTTTCTGTAGAAACTGCAAGTGGACATTCGGATCGCAAAGGGACTTTAGTGGAAAATGGGACATCTTCAAATAAAAACTACACGGGAGCATTGTGTGAAACTTCTTTCCGTTCTGTCCATTCAACTAACAGAATTGAAGCTTACTTTTGATTGAGCAGTTCTGAAACACTCTTTCTGTAAAAACTGCCAGTGGACACTCGGAGAGCTGAGGGCCGATAGTGGAAAAGGAATGTCTTCTAAGAAAAACTACACAGAAGCATTCTGTGAAACTCCTTTCTCTTCTGTGCATTCAACTCACAGAGTTAAAGCTTACTTTTGATGGAGCAGTTCTGAAACACTCTTTCTGTAGAAACTGCCAGTGGACATTCCGAGCGCAAAGGGGCCAATAGTGGAAAAAGAAATATATCCAAATAAAAACTACTCACAAGGATTCTGTGAAACTTCCTTCTGTTATCTCCACTCAACTAACAGAGTTCAAGCATACTTTTGATTGAGCAGTTCTGAAACACTCTTTCTGTAGAAACTGCAAGTTGACATTCCGAGCGATAAACGGCCTATCGTGGAAAAAGGGATTTCTTCAGATAAAAACTACACAGAAGCAGTCTCTGAACTTCTTTCTGTTCTGTCCATTCAACTAACAGAGTTGAAGATTACTTTTGATTGAGCAGTAAGGAAACACTCTATGTGTAGAAATTTCAAGTTGAAATTCCGAGCGCTTAGGCGCCTGTAGTGGAAAAAGTATTATCTTCAAATAAAAACTACAGAGAAGCATTCTGTGAAACTTCTTTCTGTTCTGTCCATTCAACTGACAGAGTTGAAGCTTACTTTTGATTGAGCAGTTCTGAAAAACTCTTTCTGTGGAAACTGCAAGTTGACATTCCGAGCGCTAAAGGACCTGTATTGAAAAAAGTTATATCTTCAAATAAAAACTACACAGAAGCATTCTGTGAAACTTCTTTCTGTTCTGTGCATTCAACTAACACAGTTTAAGCTTACCCTTGATTGAGCAGTTCTGATTCACTCTTCCTGTAGAAACTGCAGGTAGAAATTCTGAATGCTAAGGGGCCTGTACTGGAAAAAAGAATATCTTCAAATAAAAACTACACAGCAGCATTCTGTGAAACTTCTCTCTGCTCTGTCCATTCAGCTAACTGAGTTGAAGCTTTCCTTTGATTGAGCAGTTCTGAAACACTCTTTCTGTAGAACCTGCAAGTTGACAGTCGGAGGGCTCATTAGCCTATATTGGAAAAAGGAATGTCCTCAAATAAAAACTACACAGAAGCATTCTGTGAAACTTCTTTCTGTTCTGTCCATTCAACTAAGAGAGTTGAAGCTTACTCTTGATTGAGCAGTTCTGAAACATGCTTTCTGTAGAAACTGCAAGTTGACATTCAGAGCGCTAAGGGGCCTACAGTGGAAAAAGGGTTATCTCCAAATAAAAACTACAAAGAAGCATTCTGTGAAACTTCTTTCTCTTCTGTCCATTCAACTAACAGAGTTGAAGCTTGCTTTTGATTGAGCAGTTCTGAAACACTCCTTCTGTAGAAACTGGCCAGTCGACATTCCGAGCGCTAAAGGGCCTCTAGTGGAAAAAGTGGTATCTTCATATAAAAACTACACGGAAGCATTCTGTGAAACTTCCTCCTGTTCTGTGCATTCAACTAACAGAGTTGAATCTTACTTTTGGTTGAGTAGTTCTGACACACTCTTTCTGTAGAAACTGGAAGTGGACATTCCGAGCGCTCATTGGCCTATAGTGGAAAAAATAATAACTTCAAATAAACTGCACAGAAGCATTATGAGAAACTTCTTTCTGTTCCGTCCATTCAACTAAGAGTTGAAGCTTACTTTTGATTGAGCAGTTCTGAAACACTCTTTCAGTAGAACTGCAAGTGGACATTCGTAGGGCTAAGGGGCCATAGTGGAAAAAGATGTATATCCAAATAAAAACTACAGAGAAGCATTTTGTGAAACTGTTTTTTTTCTGTGCATTCAACTAACAGTTGAAGCTTATTCTTGATTAAGCAGTTCTGAAACACTCTTTCTGTAGAAACTGCAAGTGGACATTCAGAGCGCTAAGGTGCCTAGAGTGGAAAAAGGAATATCTTCAAATAAAAACTACACAGAAGCATTCTGTGAAACTACTTTCTTTTCTGTCCCTTCAACTAACAGAATTGAAGCTTACTTTTGATTGAGCAGTTCTGAAACACTCTTTCTGTAGAAAATGCAAGTTGACATTCCAAGCGCTAAAGGGCCTATAGTGGAAATAGGGGTATGCTCCAATAAAAACTACACAGAAGCATTCTGTGAAACTCTTTCTGTTCTGTGCATTGAACTAACAGTGTTGAAGCTTACTTTTGATTGAGCAGTTCGGAAACACCCTTTCTGTAGAAACTGCAGGGGGATATTCGGAGTGCTAAAGGGCCAATAGTGGAAAAAGGATATCTCCAAATAAAAACTGCACAGAAGCATCTGTGAAACTTCTTTCTGTTCTATGCATTCAACTAACGGTGTTGAAGCTTGCTTTTGATTGAGCAGTTCTCAAACACTCTTTCTGAAGAAACTGCAAGTTGAGATACCGAGCGCTACGGGGCCAATTGTGGAAAAAGGGGTATCTTCAAATAAAACTACACGGAAGCATTCTGTGAAACTTCTGTTCTGTGCATTGGACTAACAGAGTTGAAGCTTACTTTTGATTGAGCAGTTCTGAAACACGCTTTCTGTAGAAACTGCAAGTGGACATTCAGAGCGCTAAGGGGCCTATAGTGGAAAAAGGAATATCTTCAATAAAAAGTACACAGAAGCATTCTGTGAAACTTGTTTCTGTTCTGTCCATTCAACTAACAGAGTTGAAGCTTACCTCGATTGAGCAGTTCTGAAACACTCTTTCTGTGGAAACTGCAAGTTGACAATCCGAGCGCTAACTGGCCTATAGTGGAAAAAGGGATATCTTCAAATAAAACTACACAGAATAATTCAGTGAAACTACTTTCTCTTCTGTGCATTCAACTAGCAGAATTGAAGCTACCTTTTGATTGAGGAGTTCTGAAATACTCTTTCTGTTGAAACTGCAAGTGGACATTCTGAGCGCTAAAGGGCCTATCGTGGAAAATGGGATATCTTCAAATAAAACTACACAGAAGCATTCTGTGAAACTTCTATCTGTTCTGAGCATACAACTAACGGAGTTGAAGCTTACTTTTGATTGAGCAGTTCTGAAACACTCCTCTGTAGAAACTGCAATTTGAAATTCCCGAGTGCTAAAGGACCTACAGTGGAAAAAGGTATATCTTCAAATAAAAACTACACAGAAGCATTCTGTGAAACTTCTTTCTGTTCTGTGCATTCAACTAACAGAGTTTAAGCTTACCTTTGATAGAGCAGTTCTGAAACACTCTTTCTGTAGAAAGTGCAAGTGGACATTCTGAACGCTAAGGGGCCTATACAGGAAAAGGAATATCTTCAAATAAAAACTACATAGAAGCATTCTGTGAACTTCTTTCTGTTCTGTCCATTCAGCTAACAGAGTTGAAGCTTGCATTTGATTGAGCAGTTCTGAAACAGTCTATCTGTAGAAACTGAAAGTTGACACTCTGAGCGCTTAGGGGTCTATAGTGGAAAAAGTAATATCTCCAAATAAAAAATACACAAAAGCATTCTGTGAAACTTCTTTCTATTCCGTCCATTCAACTAACAGAGTTGAAGCTTACTTTTGATTGAGGAGTTCTGAAACACTCTTTCTGAAGATACTGGAATGACATTCTGAACCGCTAAGGGCCTCTAGTGAAAAAGGAATATTTCAAATAAAACTACCACCAGAGCATCTGTCAAACTTGTTTTGTTCTGTCCATTCACCACAGAGTTGAAGCTTACTTTGATTCAGCAGTTCTGAGACACTCTTTTCTGTAGAAAACGCAAGTTGACATACCGAGCGCTAAGGGCCTATAGTGGAAAAAGGGATATCTTCAAATAAAAACTACACAGAAGCATTCTGTGAAACTTCTTTCTGTTCTGTGCTTTCAACTAACAGAGTTGAAACTTACTTTGATTTAGAAGTTCTTAAACACCTTTCTGTAGAAACTGCAAGTTGACATTCCGAGCGCTAAGGGTCTATTGTGGAAAAAGTAGTATCTTCAAATAAAAACTACACAGAAGCATTCTGTGAAACTTCTTTCTTTTTGCCATTCAACAACAGAGTTGAAGGTTACTTTTGTTTGACAGTTCTGAAACACTCTTTCTGTAGAAACTGCAAGTTGACATTCCGAGCGCTAAATGG
Organism: Nomascus leucogenys; assembly: GCF_006542625.1. Lineage (NCBI taxonomy): Eukaryota > Metazoa > Chordata > Mammalia > Primates > Hylobatidae > Nomascus > Nomascus leucogenys. The sequence continues at coordinate 641 of NW_022095918.1, read as the reverse complement.
CCTATAGTGGGAAAAGGAATATATTCAAATAAAACTACACAGAAGCATTCTGTGAAAGTTCTTTCTGTTCTGTCATTCAGCTAACAGGGTTGAAGTTTACTTTTGATTGAGTAGTTCTGAAACAACTTCTGTTGGACCTGCAAGTGGATTTTCGAGGGCTAAGGGGCCTATAGTGGAAAAAGTAATATCTTCAAATAAATACTGTGCAGAAGCATTCTGTGAAACTTCTTTCTGTTCCGTATATTCAACTAACAGAGTTGAACATTACTTTTGATTGAGCAGTTCTGAAACACTCTTTCTGTAGAAACTGCAAGTGGACATTCAGAGTGCTAAGGGGCCTACAGTGGAAAAAGGAATATCTGTCCATTCAACTATCAGAGTTGAAGGCTACTTTTGATTGAGCAGTTCTGCAACAACTTTCCGTAGGAACTGCAAGTTGTCATTCCGAGCGCTATATGTCCTATACTGGAAAAAGAAATATCTCCTAATAAAAACAACAAAGAAGCATTCTGTGAAACTTCTTTCTGTTCTGTGCATTCAGCTAACAGAATTGAAGCTTACTTTTGATTGAGCAGTTCTGAAACACCCTTTCTGTAGAAACTGCAAGTGGACATTCGGAAAGCTTTTGGGCCTATAGTGGA
>NW_022095917.1:0-9305 GCF_006542625.1 Nomascus leucogenys | reverse complement strand
GAAAAAGGAATACCTTCAAATAAAAACTACACAGAAGCAATCTGTGAAACTTCTTTCTGTTCTGTGCATTCAACTAACAGAGTTGAACCTTACTTTTGATTGAGCAGTTCTGAAACACTCTTCTGTAGAAAATGCAATGGACATTCAGGGCGCTAAGAGGCCTATAGTGGAAAAAGGAATATTTCAAATAAAACACAGAAGCAATCTGTGAAACTTCTTACTGTTCTGTGCATTCAACTAACAGAGTTGAACCTTACTTTTGATTGAGCAGTTCTGAAACACTCTTTCTGTAGAAAATGCAAGTGGACATTCAGGGCGCTAAGAGGCCTATAGAGGAAAAAGTAATACCTTCAAATAAAAACTACACAGAAGCATCTGTGAAACTTCTCTGTTCTGTGCTTCAACTAACAGTTTGAACCTTACTTTTGATTGAGCAGTTCTGAAACACTCTTTCTGTAGAAAATGCAAGTGGACCTTCGGAGCGCTAAGAGGCCTATAGCGGAAAAAGTAATACCTTCAAATAAAAACTACACAGAAGCATTCTGTGAAACTTCTTTCTGTTCTGTGCTTTCAACTAACAGAGTTTAACCTTACTTTTGATTGAGCAGTTCTGAAACCCTCTTTCTGTAGAAAATGCAATTGGACATTCAGGGCGCTAAGAGGCCTATAGTGGAAAAGGAATATTTTCAAATAAAAACTGCACAGAAGAATTCTGTGAAACTTCTTACTGTTCTGTGCATTCAGCTAACAGAGTTGAACCTCAGTTTTGATTGAGCAGTTCTGAAACCCTCTTTCTGTAGAAAATACAAGTGGACATTCAGGGCGCTAAGAGTACTATAGTGGAAAAGGAAAAAGTTCACATAAAAACTACACAGAAGCTATCTGTGAAACTTCTCTCTGTTCTGTGCATTCAACTAACGGATTTGAACCTTACTTTTGATTGAGAAGTTCTGAAACACTCTTTCTGTAGAAAATGCAAGTGGACCTTCGGAGCGCTAAGAGGCCTACAGCGGAAAAAGTAATACCTTCAAATACAAACTTCACAGAAGCATTCTGTGAAATTCTTTCTGTTCTTTGCATTCATCTAACAGAGTTGAACCTTACTTTTGATTGAGCACTTCTGAAACACCCTTTCTATAGAAAATGCAATTGGACATTCAGGGAGCTAAGAGGCCTATAGTGGAAAAAGGAATATTTTCAAATAAAAACTGCACAGAAGCAATCTGCGAAACTTCTTACTGTTCTGTTCATTCAACTAACATAGTTGAACGGTAGTTTTATTGAGCAGTTCTGAAACACTCTTTCTGTAGAAAATGCAAGTGGACATTCAGGGCGCTGAGAGGCCTATAGTGGGAAAAGGAATATCTTCAAATAAAAACAACACAGAAGCAATCTGTGAAACTTCTTACTGTTCTGTGCATTCAACTAACCGAGTTGAACCTTAGTTATTATTGAGCAGTTCTGAAACACTCTTTCTGTAAGAAAATGCAAGTGAACATTCAGGGCGCTAAGAGGCCTATAGCGGAAAAAGGAATATGTTCAAATAAAAACTACACAGAAGCAATCTGTGAAACTTCTTACGGTTCTGTTCTTTAAACTAACACAGTTGAACCTTAATTTTGATTGAACAGTTCTGAAACACTCTTTCTGTAGAAAATGCAAGTGGACCTTCGGAGCGCTAAGAGGCCTATAGCGGAAAAAGTAATACCTTCAAATAAAAACTACACAGAAGCATTCTGTGAAACTTCTTTCTGTTCTGTGCTTTCAACTAACAGAGTTTAACCTTACTTTTGATTGAGCAGTTCTGAAACCCTCTTTCTGTAGAAAATGCAATTGGACATTCAGGGCGCTAAGAGGCCTATAGTGGAAAAGGAATATTTTCAAATAAAAACTGCACAGAAGAAATCTGTGAAACTTCTTACTGTTCTGTGCATTCAGCTAACAGAGTTGAACCTCAGTTTTGATTGAGCAGTTCTGAAACCCTCTTTCTGTAGAAAATACAAGTGGACATTCAGGGCGCTAAGAGTACTATAGTGGAAAAAGGAAAAAGTTCACATAAAAACTACACAGAAGCTATCTGTGAAACTTCTCTCTGTTCTGTGCATTCAACTAACGGATTTGAACCTTACTTTTGATTGAGAAGTTCTGAAACACTCTTTCTGTAGAAAATGCAAGTGGACCTTCGGAGCGCTAAGAGGCCTACAGCGGAAAAAGTAATACCTTCAAATACAAACTTCACAGAAGCATTCTGTGAAATTTCTTTCTGTTCTTTGCATTCATCTAACAGAGTTGAACCTTACTTTTGATTGAGCACTTCTGAAACACCCTTTCTATAGAAAATGCAATTGGACATTCAGGGAGCTAAGAGGCCTATAGTGGAAAAAGGAATATTTTCAAATAAAAACTGCACAGAAGCAATCTGCGAAACTTCTTACTGTTCTGTTCATTCAACTAACATAGTTGAACGGTAGTTTTTATTGAGCAGTTCTGAAACACTCTTTCTGTAGAAAATGCAAGTGGACATTCAGGGCGCTGAGAGGCCTATAGTGGGAAAAGGAATATCTTCAAATAAAAACCACACAGAAGCAATCTGTGAAACTTCTTACTGTTCTGTGCATTCAACTAACCGAGTTGAACCTTAGTTATTATTGAGCAGTTCTGAAACACTCTTTCTGTAGAAAATGCAAGTGAACATTCAGGGCGCTAAGAGTCCTATAGCGGAAAAATGAATATGTTCAAATAAAAACTACACAGAAGCAATCTGTGAAACTTTTTACTGTTCTGTGCATTCAACTAACAGAGTTGAACCTTAGTTTATATTGAGCAGTTATGAAACACTCTTTCTGCAGAAAATGCAAGTGAACATTCAGGGCGCTAAGAGGCCTATAGTTGAAAAAGGTATATGTTCAAATAAAAACTACAAAGAAGCTATCTGTGAAACTTCTTACAGTTCTGTGCATTCAACTAACAGAGTTCAACCTTACTTTTGATTGAGCAGTTCTGAAACACCCTTTCTGTAGAAAATGCAAGTGGACATTCAGGGCGCTAAGAGGCCTATGGTGGAAAAAGGAATACCTTCAAATAAAAACTACACAGAAGCAATCTGTGAAACTTCTTACGGTTCTGTTCTTTAAACTAACACAGTTGAACCTTAATTTTGATTGAACAGTTCTGAAACACTCTTTCTGTAGAAAATGCAAGTGGACCTTCGGAGCGCTAAGAGGCCTATAGCGGAAAAAGTAATACCTTCAAATAAAAACTACACAGAAGCATTCTGTGAAACTTCTTTCTGTTCTGTGCTTTCAACTAACAGAGTTTAACCTTACTTTTGATTGAGCAGTTCTGAAACCCTCTTTCTGTAGAAAATGCAATTGGACATTCAGGGCGCTAAGAGGCCTATAGTGGAAAAGGAATATTTTCAAATAAAAACTGCACAGAAGAAATCTGTGAAACTTCTTACTGTTCTGTGCATTCAGCTAACAGAGTTGAACCTCAGTTTTGATTGAGCAGTTCTGAAACCCTCTTTCTGTAGAAAATACAAGTGGACATTCAGGGCGCTAAGAGTACTATAGTGGAAAAAGGAAAAAGTTCACATAAAAACTACACAGAAGCTATCTGTGAAACTTCTCTCTGTTCTGTGCATTCAACTAACGGATTTGAACCTTACTTTTGATTGAGAAGTTCTGAAACACTCTTTCTGTAGAAAATGCAAGTGGACCTTCGGAGCGCTAAGAGGCCTACAGCGGAAAAAGTAATACCTTCAAATACAAACTTCACAGAAGCATTCTGTGAAATTTCTTTCTGTTCTTTGCATTCATCTAACAGAGTTGAACCTTACTTTTGATTGAGCACTTCTGAAACACCCTTTCTATAGAAAATGCAATTGGACATTCAGGGAGCTAAGAGGCCTATAGTGGAAAAAGGAATATTTCAAATAAAACTGCACAGAAGCAATCTGCGAAACTTCTTACTGTTCTGTTCATTCAACTAACATAGTTGAACGGTAGTTTTATTGAGCAGTTCTGAAACACTCTTTCTGTAGAAAATGCAAGTGGACATTCAGGGCGCTAAGAGGCCTATAGTGGAAAAAGGAATATTTTCAAATAAAAACTACAAAGAAGCTATCTGTGAAACTTCTTACTGTTCTGTGCATTCAACTAACAGAGTTGAACCTTACTTTTGATTGAGCAGTTCTGAAACACTCTTTCTGTAGAAAATGCAAGTGGACATTCAGGGCGCTAAGAGGCCTATGGTGGAAAAAGGAATACCTTCAAATAAAAACTACACAGAAGCAATCTGTGAAACTTCTTACTGTTCTGTGCATTCAACTAACACAGTTGAACCTTAGTTTTGATTGAGCAGTTCTGAAACACTCTTTCTGTAGAAAATGCAAGTGGACATTCAGGGCGCTAAGAGGCCTATAGCGGAAAAAGTAATACCTTCAAATAAAAACTACACAGAAGCATCTGTGAAACTTCTTTCTGTTCTGTGCTTTCAACTAACAGAGTTAACCTTACTTTTGATTGAGCAGTTCTGAAACACCCTTTCTGTAGAAAATGCAAGTGGACATTCAGGGCGCTAAGAGGCCTATAGTGGAAAAGGAATATTTTCAAATAAAAACTGCACAGAAGAAATCTGTGAAACTTCTTACTGTTCTGTGCATTCAGCTAACAGAGTTGAACCTCAGTTTTGATTGAGCAGTTCTGAAACCCTCTTTCTGTAGAAAATACAAGTGGACATTCAGGGCGCTAAGAGTACTATAGTGGAAAAAGGAAAAAGTTCACATAAAAACTACACAGAAGCTATCTGTGAAACTTCTCTCTGTTCTGTGCATTCAACTAACGGATTTGAACCTTACTTTTGATTGAGAAGTTCTGAAACACTCTTTCTGTAGAAAATGCAAGTGGACCTTCGGAGCGCTAAGAGGCCTACAGCGGAAAAAGTAATACCTTCAAATACAAACTTCACAGAAGCATTCTGTGAAATTTCTTTCTGTTCTTTGCATTCATCTAACAGAGTTGAACCTTACTTTTGATTGAGCACTTCTGAAACACCCTTTCTATAGAAAATGCAATTGGACATTCAGGGAGCTAAGAGGCCTATAGTGGAAAAAGGAATATTTTCAAATAAAAACTGCACAGAAGCAACCTGCGAAACTTCTTACTGTTCTGTTCATTCAACTAACATAGTTGAACGGTAGTTTTTATTGAGCAGTTCTGAAACACTCTTTCTGTAGAAAATGCAAGTGGACATTCAGGGCGCTGAGAGGCCTATAGTGGGAAAAGGAATATCTTCAAATAAAAACCACACAGAAGCAATCTGTGAAACTTCTTACTGTTCTGTGCATTCAACTAACCGAGTTGAACCTTAGTTATTATTGAGCAGTTCTGAAACACTCTTTCTGTAGAAAATGCAAGTGAACATTCAGGGCGCTAAGAGTCCTATAGCGGAAAAATGAATATGTTCAAATAAAAACTACACAGAAGCAATCTGTGAAACTTTTTACTGTTCTGTGCATTCAACTAACAGAGTTGAACCTTAGTTTATATTGAGCAGTTATGAAACACTCTTTCTGCAGAAAATGCAAGTGAACATTCAGGGCGCTAAGAGGCCTATAGTTGAAAAAGGTATATGTTCAAATAAAAACTACAAAGAAGCTATCTGTGAAACTTCTTACAGTTCTGTGCATTCAACTAACAGAGTTCAACCTTACTTTTGATTGAGCAGTTCTGAAACACCCTTTCTGTAGAAAATGCAAGTGGACATTCAGGGCGCTAAGAGGCCTATGGTGGAAAAAGGAATACCTTCAAATAAAAACTACACAGAAGCAATCTGTGAAACTTCTTACGGTTCTGTTCTTTAAACTAACACAGTTGAACCTTAATTTTGATTGAACAGTTCTGAAACACTCTTTCTGTAGAAAATGCAAGTGGACCTTCGGAGCGCTAAGAGGCCTATAGCGGAAAAAGTAATACCTTCAAATAAAAACTACACAGAAGCATTCTGTGAAACTTCTTTCTGTTCTGTGCTTTCAACTAACAGAGTTTAACCTTACTTTTGATTGAGCAGTTCTGAAACCCTCTTTCTGTAGAAAATGCAATTGGACATTCAGGGCGCTAAGAGGCCTATAGTGGAAAAGGAATATTTTCAAATAAAAACTGCACAGAAGAAATCTGTGAAACTTCTTACTGTTCTGTGCATTCAGCTAACAGAGTTGAACCTCAGTTTTGATTGAGCAGTTCTGAAACCCTCTTTCTGTAGAAAATACAAGTGGACATTCAGGGCGCTAAGAGTACTATAGTGGAAAAAGGAAAAAGTTCACATAAAAACTACACAGAAGCTATCTGTGAAACTTCTCTCTGTTCTGTGCATTCAACTAACGGATTTGAACCTTACTTTGATTGAGAAGTTCTGAAACACTCTTTCTGTAGAAAATGCAAGTGGACCTTCGGAGCGCTAAGAGGCCTACAGCGGAAAAAGTAATACCTTCAAATACAAACTTCACAGAAGCATTCTGTGAAATTTCTTTCTGTTCTTTGCATTCATCTAACAGAGTTGAACCTTACTTTTGATTGAGCACTTCTGAAACACCCTTTCTATAGAAAATGCAATTGGACATTCAGGGAGCTAAGAGGCCTATAGTGGAAAAAGGAATATTTTCAAATAAAAACTGCACAGAAGCAATCTGCGAAACTTCTTACTGTTCTGTTCATTCAACTAACATAGTTGAACGGTAGTTTTATTGAGCAGTTCTGAAACACTCTTTCTGTAGAAAATGCAAGTGGACATTCAGGGCGCTGAGAGGCCTATAGTGGGAAAAGGAATATCTTCAAATAAAAACCACACAGAAGCAATCTGTGAAACTTCTTACTGTTCTGTGCATTCAACTAAACGAGTTGAACCTTAGTTATTATTGAGCAGTTCTGAAACACTCTTTCTGTAGAAAATGCAAGTGAACATTCAGGGCGCTAAGAGTCCTATAGCGGAAAAATGAATATGTTCAAATAAAAACTACACAGAAGCAATCTGTGAAACTTACTTTACTTCTTAGAAAATGCAATGAACATTCAGCTAGAGCTATAGTGAAAAAGGTATATTTCAAATAAAACTACAAGAACATATCTGTGAAACTGTTCATTAACAGTTTTCTGTGACATTCAAACTTTGAGAACAATGAGTCTGGAAACCTTAGGTCTTAATTTGATATTGAGCAGTTCTATGAAAACACACCTAAATATGCAAAAAATAGCAAAAAAAAACAAAAATCTAAAGCGGTCATAAAGAGTTTACTGATTCTGCTCTGCAGAAAATGCAAGTGAACATTCAGGGCGCTAAGAGGCCTATAGTTGAAAAAGTATATGTTCAAATAAAAACTACAAAGAAGCTATCTGTGAAACTTCTTACAGTTCTGTGCATTCAACTAACAGAGTTCAACCTTACTTTTGATTGAGCAGTTCTGAAACACCCTTTCTGTAGAAAATGCAAGTGGACATTCAGGGCGCTAAGAGGCCTATGGTGGAAAAAGGAATACCTTCAAATAAAAACTACACAGAAGCAATCTGTGAAACTTCTTACGGTTCTGTTCTTTAAACTAACACAGTTGAACCTTAATTTTGATTGAACAGTTCTGAAACACTCTTTCTGTAGAAAATGCAAGTGGACCTTCGGAGCGCTAAGAGGCCTATAGCGGAAAAAGTAATACCTTCAAATAAAAACTACACAGAAGCATTCTGTGAAACTTCTTTCTGTTCTGTGCTTTCAACTAACAGAGTTTAACCTTACTTTTGATTGAGCAGTTCTGAAACCCTCTTTCTGTAGAAATGCAATTGGACATTCAGGGCGCTAAGAGGCCTATAGTGGAAAAGGAATATTTTCAAATAAAAACTGCACAGAAGAAATCTGTGAAACTTCTTACTGTTCTGTGCATTCAGCTAACAGAGTTGAACCTCAGTTTTGATTGAGCAGTTCTGAAACCCTCTTTCTGTAGAAAATACAAGTGGACATTCAGGGCGCTAAGAGTACTATAGTGGAAAAAGGAAAAAGTTCACATAAAAACTACACAGAAGCTATCTGTGAAACTTCTCTCTGTTCTGTGCATTCAACTAACGGATTTGAACCTTACTTTTGATTGAGAAGTTCTGAAACACTCTTTCTGTAGAAAATGCAAGTGGACCTTCGGAGCGCTAAGAGGCCTACAGCGGAAAAAGTAATACCTTCAAATACAAACTTCACAGAAGCATTCTGTGAAATTTCTTTCTGTTCTTTGCATTCATCTAACAGAGTTGAACCTTACTTTTGATTGAGCACTTCTGAAACACCCTTTCTATAGAAAATGCAATTGGACATTCAGGGAGCTAAGAGGCCTATAGTGGAAAAAGGAATATTTTAAATAAAAACTGCACAGAAGCAATCTGCGAAATTTCTTACTGTTCTGTGCATTCAACTAACATAGTTGAACGGTAGTTTTTATTGAGCAGTTCTGAAACACTCTTTCTGTAGAAAATGCAAGTGGACATTCAGGGCGCTGAGAGGCCTATAGTGGAAAAGGAATATCTTCAAATAAAAACCAACAGAAGCAATCTGTGAAACTTCTTACTGTTCTGTCATTCAACTAACAGAGTTAACCTTAGTTATTGAGCAGTTCTGAAACACTCTTTCTGTAGAAAATGCAAGTGAACATTCAGGGCGCTAAGAGGCCTATAGTGAAAAAGGATATGTTCAAATAAAAACTACAAAGAAGCTGTGTGAAACTTCTTACTGTTCTGTGCATTCAACTAACAGAGTTCAACCTTACTTTTGATTGAGCAGTTCTGAAACACCTTTTGTAGAAAATGCAAGTGGACATTCAGGGCGCAAGAGGCCTATGGTGGAAAAGGAATATTTCAAATAAAAACTACACAGAAGCAATCTGTGAAACTTCTTTCTGTTCTGTGCATTCAACTAACAGAGTTGAACCTTACTTTTGATTGAGCAGTTCTGAAACACTCTTTCTGTAGAAAATGCAAGTGGAATTCAGGGCGCTAAGAGGCCTATAGGGAAAAAGTAGTATCTTCAAATAAAAACTACACAGAAGCATCTGTGAAACTTCTTATGTTCTGTGCATTCAACTAACAGAGTTGAACCTCAGTTTTGATTGAGCAGTTCTGAAACACCTTTCTGTAGAAAATGCAATGGACATTCAGGGCGCTAAGAGGCCTATGGTGGAAAAAGGAATACCTTCAAATAAAAACTACACAGAAGCAATCTGTGAAACTTCTTACGGTTCTGTTCTTTAAACTAACACAGTTGAACCTTAATTTTGATTG
>NW_022095916.1:0-46759 GCF_006542625.1 Nomascus leucogenys | reverse complement strand
CCCTTCACAACCAGGACTTCAGAGAGGAATAGGGCGGGTATGGGAGGGGCCGCAGAGTCCGCATTTTACAGAATCTCAGCCTTAGTGTGAGCTGGAGCTTTTCTCCTTTCTCCAGCCTCTTCCTTTCACCCTTCACCCAGCATCCTGCCCCTGTCCAGAGAGAAACAGCAGGAGGGCGTGCCCTTTCCATCTCACCGCACTCACTCCCCAGCCTGAGGAAAGCCCGGGGAACTAGGGGCAGGAGTCCCGGTTTCTCATCGCAGGTCCATCACTGACTCTGGGTGACAGCTAGCAGAGCCCTAGCCCTCTTGCGGGCTCAGTTTCCCCACCTTGTCATTAAAAGAGTCCCTTGGTAGGTGAGCTCTTCTAGCCTTCTCATATGACTCTGAATTCTGTGGGCTGGAGTGGGATTATAAATCCCATTTTGCAGATACAGAAACTGAGGCCAAGATAAGTGAAATGGTTTGCTTGAGGCCACACTGCTAGATTTTGGTGGAAGCAGGCCTTGTACGCAGCGGACTTTCTGTAGTTTCAGGCCCTAAAACCCAGTGTCTGCTCTGAGTTCCGTTTTCAGGCCCCTCACTACATGCATACATCACGGCTTGCCAAGGACTCCTCAACCACCATCTTGTCAAAGGTGACAAGAGTCACCTTTCCTCCAGTTCCCAGCAAGTTCCTCATCTCCATCGGAGACTGCCTCAGCATGGATTTCGTTGTCTGTATACTTATCAGCATTTTGGTCAAAGCCATTCAACAAGTCTCAGAATTTCAAACTTTCCCACATTTTCCTGTCTTCTGAGCCCTGCAAATTGTTCCAACCTCTGCCAGTTACTCAGCTCCAAAGTTGATTCCACATTTTTGCATATCTTTTCAGCAGTGCCTCACTCTACTGGTACCACTTTACTGTATTAGTCCGTTTTAACAGTGCTGATAAAGACATTTCTGAGACTGGGAAGGAAAAGAGGTTTAATGGACTTATAGTTCCACATGGCTGGGGAGGCCTCGCAATCATGGTAGAAGGCAAGGAGGAGCAAAACACCTCTTACATGGATGGTGGCAGTCAAAAAGAGAGTGCTCGTGCAGGGAAACTCTCATTTTTAAAGTCATCCGATCTCATGAGAATCATTCACTATCAAGAGAACAGTGCATGGAATTCCCACTCCCATAATTCAATGACCTCCCATGGGTTCCTCCCAGAACACATGGGAATTTTAGGAGTTACAATTCAAGATGAGATTTGGGTGGGAACACAGCTAAATCATATCAAATACCAATTCTGTTTTAAGTTCTTCACAAATTGCCAAACTGTTTCCACCATGGCTGGGCTAATTTTCAGTTCTACCAGCAGTTATAAGCATTTTCTTTTCTCTGAAACCTTGGTAGCATTTGTTATTTTTTGACTTTGTAATAATAGCCATTCTGACTGGTGTGAGCTGGTATCTCATTATGGTTTTGATTTGCATTTCTCCAATGATTAGTTACCTTGTGTGTTTTTTCATATCCTGTTGGCCACATGTACGTCTTCTTCTGAAAACTGTCTGTTCATATCCTTTGCTGACTTTTCTGATTCAATACTTGATGCTGGGATAACTGGGTAGCCACATGCAGAAAATTGACACTGGACCCCTTCCTTACACCATATACAAAAATTAACTCAAGATGGAGTAAAGACTTAAATGTAAAACCTAAAACTATAGAAACCCTGGAAGATAACTTAGGAGATGCCATTCTGGACATGGGACTGAGCAAAATTTCATAACAAAAATGCCAAAAGCAATTGTAACAGAAACAAAAATTGATAAATGGGGCCTAATTAAAGTAAAGACCTTCTGCACAGCAAGAGAAACTATAAGCAGAGTAACCAAACAACCTACGGAATGGGAGGAAATATCAAATTAACAAGCCAAAAATTTTCCTTTTTTCTGTAAACTGAATTTGATTTTTAACATCTAATAGAAGTACAGGACAATGAAATGCAAAAGCATAGTAGATGTTAAAGAGAACAGTACACATCAGGGAAAAAAGATACTGTTTTACTCCAGATGTACAGGACACAAAGATTGATACAGATGTAGAAAAAATAAATCCTTCTGCCTTGTTCAGTACTTGTTCAGGGACGAGGTAATTAAGGCTACTAGATGAAAGTCCTCCATGTTTGAATCTGTGCGGAACTGGAGAAGAATCATACAATACAGTGTTCTTATTTTCATCCAGTACACATTAAAATGGCAAAGGTATATAGGGACAAATATTAGAGAGCTGTGAAAAAAAAATGAAGTGCAATAGAGTTTTTGCTCATTCACATAAATCAAATGAAACATTCTTTGAATAACCATACTTCACTTTTTATCAAGCATTGGAAATATTCTCGACTAAATGATCAATCCGCAATAAACTGTGTGTGCTCTGATCATGAGTCTTTAATGAGAAGCTTAGGTGGTAAACTTAAATCTCAACCTTTGCATTTTCTCTTCAGAAACACTTCCCATAAGAAATCTTAAATTTGCCTCCAAGGAGACTTAGGATATTGTTTTAATCTATCTTAATTCTGACTTTATTAGATGCTTTAGGGATTCTTTCAGTTTAAAAATTAATTTTTGATAACAATTTTCTGTGATTACAGAGAATATTGTTTGTACTTATCTTTATAAATACTTCATCTAAATATTAGGATTTGTTATTTTCCTTAAGGAGAAGGATCTACCCAAGTTGCCGTTTCTAAACATAATTATTACGCAGATGAATCAATTGATATTTCCTCTTCCAATCAGCTCCACAGAAATATTTTCATCCCTATGTCTGATTGTAAATAATTATCTGAGACCCAAAGACAACTTAGCTTCTTAGAAAGGCTCAGTAGTCTCATACTTAAAAGTATTGTTCTTAGTTACTCAAAACTTAACATAAATCTTTCATTGAAACAGTCAAAGCAAACTCTACAGGGATACTTCATGTTTCAGATAACTTCAGGTTTTCCTTTTTTATGTACATGATTAAATTTTATTCAATTTTATATATTTGTCTAATGACATCAGAATCCCCAGATATAATATATAAATATTTTATACCAAAGTTAGCTCTAAAGCATAATTGTATTCATTGAATCAATTTTCCTTTATTGTTTTATGGTGTTTTTGTATTTTTTTATTATACTTTAAGTTTTAGGGTACATGTGCAGAACGTGCAGGTTTGTTACATATGTATACATGTGCCATGTTGGTGTGCTGCACCCATTAACTCGTCTTTAACATTAGGTATATCTCCCAGTGCTATCCCTCCCCCCTCTACCCTACCCCATGACAGACCCTGGTGTGTGATGTCCCCCCCACCCCATGTCCAAGTGTTCTCAGTTCTCATTGTTCACTTCCCACCTATGAGTGAGAACATGCGGTGTTTTTTTTGTCCTTGTGATAGTTTGCTGAGAATGATGGTTTCCAGCCTCATCCATGTCCCTACAAAGGACATGAACTCATCATAATTTATGGCTGCATAGTATTCCATGGTGTATATGTGCCACATTTGCTTAATCCAGTCTATCACTGTTGGACATTTGGCTTGGTTCCAAATCTTTGCTATTGTGAATAGTGCCACAGTAAACATACGTGTGCATGTGTCTTTATAGCAGCATGATTTATAATCCTTTGGGTAGGGTATATACCCAGTAATGGGATGGCTGGGTCAAATGGTATTTCTAGTTCTAGATCCCTGAGGAATTGCCACACTGACTTCTGCAATGGTTGAACTAGTTTACAGTCCCACCAACAGTGTAAAAGTGTTCCTATTTCTCCACATCCTCTCCAGCACCTGTTGTTTCCTGACGTTTAATTGATCGCCATTCTACCTGGTGTGAGATACTATCTCATTGTGGTTTTGATTCGCATTTCTCTGATGGCGAGTGATGATGAGCATTTTTTCATGTGTCTTTTGGCTGCATAAATGTCTTCTTTTGAGAAGTGTCTGTTCATATCCTTCGCCCACTTTTTGATGGGGTTGTTTGTTTTTTTCTTGTAAATTCGTTTGAGTTCATTGTAGATTCTGGATATTAGCCCTTTGTCAGATGAGTAGGTTGCAAAAATTTTCTCCCATTCTGTAGATTGCCTGTTCACTCTGATAATGGTTTCTTTTCCTGGGCAGAAGCTCTTTAGCTTAATTAGATCCCATCTGTCCATTTTGGCTTTTGTTGCCCTTGCTTTTGGTGTTTTAGACATGAAGTCCTTGCCCACGCCTATGTCCTGAATGGTATTGCCTAGGTTTTCTCCTAGGGTTTTTTATGGTTTTAGGTCTAACATGTAAGTCTTTAATCCATCTTGAATTAATTTTTGTATAAGGTGTAAGGAAGGGATCCAGTTTCAGCTTTCTACATATGGCTAGCCAGTTTTCAGAGCACCATTCATTAAATAGGGAATCCTTTCCCCATTGCTTGTTTTTATCATGTTTGTGAAAGATCAGATAGTTGTAGATATGTGGCACTATTTCTGAGGGCTCTGTTCTGTTCCATTGGTCTATATCTCTGTTTTGGTACCAGTACCATGCTGTTTGGTTACTGTAGGCTTGAAGTATAGTTTGAAGTCAGGTAGCGTGATGCCTCCAGCTTTGTTCTTTTGGCTTAGGATTGACTTGGTGATGTGGGCTGTTTTTTGGTTCCATACGAACTTTAAAGTAGTTTTTTCCAATTCTGTGAAGCCATTAGTAGCTTGATGGGGATGGCATTGAATCTATAAATTACCTTGGGCAGTATGGCCATTTTCATGATATTGATTCTTCCTACCCATGAGTATGGCATGATCTTCCATTTGTTTGTATCCTCTTTCATTTCATTAAGCAGTGTTTTGTAGTTCTCTTTGAAGAGGTCCTTCACATCCCTTGTAAGTTGGATTCCTAGGTATTTCATTCTCTTTGAAGCAATTGTGAATGGGAGTTCACTCATGATTTGGCTCTCTGTTTGTCCGTGATTGGTGTATAAGAATGCCTGTGATTTTTGCACATTGATTTTGTATCCTGAGACTTTGCTGAAGTTGCTTATCAACTTAAGGAGATTTTGGGCTGAGACGATGGGGTTTTCTAGATATACAGTCATGTCATCTGCAAACAAGCACAATTTGACTTCCTCTTTCCTAACTGAATACGCTTTATTTCTTTCTCCTGCCTGATTGCCCTGGCCAGAACTGACAACACTATTTTGAATAGGAGTGGTGAGAGAGGGCATCCCTGTCTTGTGCCAGTTTTCAAAGGGAATCTTTCCAGTTTTTGCCCATTCAGTATGATATTGGCTGTGGTTTTGTCATAGATAGCTCTTATTATTTTGAGATACGTCCCATCAAAACCTAATTTATTGGGAGTTTTTAGCATGAAGTGCTGTTGAATTTTGTCAAAGGCCTTTTTTGCATCTATTGGGATAATCATGTGGTTTTTGTCACTGGTTCCGTTTACATGCTGGATTATGTTTATTGATTTGCATATATTGAACCAGCCTTGCAGCCCAGGGATGAAGCCCACTTGATCGTGGTGGATAAGCTTTTGATGTGCTGCTGGATTCAGTTTGTATAATAAAATTCGGCTCAGTATTTTATTGAGGATTTTTGCATTCATGTTCTTCAGGGATACTGGTCTAAAATTCTCTTTTTTTTGCTGTGTCTCTGCCAGGCTTTGGTATCAGGATGATGCTGGCCTCATAAAATGAGTTAGGGAGGATTCCCTCTTTTCCTACTGATTGGAATAGTTTCAGAAGGAATGGTACCAGTTCCTCCTCGTACCTCTGGTAGAATTTGGCTGTGAATCCGTCTGGTCCTGGACTTTTTTTGGTTGGTAAGCTCTTAATTATTGCCTCAATTTCAGAGCCTGTTATTGGCCCTTTCAGAGACTCAAACTCTTCCTTGTTTAGTCTTGGGAGAATATATGTGTCGAGGAATTTATTCATTTCTTCTAAATTTTCTGGTTTACTTCCATAGAGGTGTTTACAGTATTCGCTGATGGTAGTTTGTATTTCTGTGTGATTGGTGGTGATATCCCCTTTATCATTTTTTATTGCATGTATTTGATTCTTCTCTCTTTTCTTCTTTATTAGTCTTGCTAGCAGTCTATCTATTTTGTTGATCTTTTCAAAAAACCAGCTCCTGAATTCATTGATTTTTGAAGGGTTTTTTGTGTCTCTATTTCCTTCAGTTCTGCTCTATTTAGTTATTTCTTGCCCTCTGCTAGATTTTGAATGTGTTTGCTCTTCCTTCTCTAGTTCTTTTAATTGTGATGTTAGGGTGTCAATTTTAGATCCTTCTCCTGCTTTCTCTTGTGGGCATTTAGTATGATAGATTTCCCTCTACACACTGCTTTGAATGTGTCCCAGAGATTCTGGTATGTTGTGTCTTTGTACTCGTTGGTTTCAAAGAACATCTTTATTTCTGCCTTCATTTCCTTATGTACCCAGTAGTCATTCAGGAGCAGGTTGTTCAGTTTCCATGTAATTGAGTAGTTTTGAGTGAGCTTCTTAATCCTGAGTTCTAGTTTGGTTGCACTGTGGTCTGAGAGACAGTTTGTTATAATTTCTGTTATTTTCCATTTGCTGAGCAGTGCTTTACTTCCAACTATGTGGTCAATTTTGGAATAGGTGTGCTGTGGTGCTGAAAAGAATGTGTATTCTGTTGATTTGTGGTGGAGAGTTCTGTAAATGTCTATTAGGTCTGCTTGGTGCAGAGCTGAGTTCAATTCCTGGATATCCTTGTTAAGTTTCTGTCTCATTGATCTGTCTAATGTTGACAGTGGGGTTTTAAAGTCCCCCGTTATTATTGTGTGGGAGTCTAAGTCTCTTTGTAGGTCTCTAAGGATTTGCTTTACGAATCTGGGTGCTCCTGTATTTGGTGAATATGTATTTAGGATAGTTAGCTCTTCTTGTTGAGGTGATCCCTTTACCATTATGTAATGGCTTTCTTTGTCTCTTTTGATCTTTGTTGGTTTAAAGTCTGTTTTATCAGACAGTAGGATTGCTACCCCTGCCTTTTTTTGCTTTCCATTTGCTTGACAGATCTTCCTCCATCCCTTTATTTTGAGCCTATGTGTGTCTCTGCACATGAGATGGGTTTCCTGAATACAGCACAGTGATGGGTCTTGACTCTATCCAATTTGCCAGTCTGTGTCTTTTAATTGGATCATTTAGCCCATTTACATTTAAAGTTAATATTGTTATGTGTGAATTTGATCCTGTCATTATGATTTTAGCTGGTTATTTTGCTTGTTAGTTGATGCAGTTTCTTCTGAGCCTCAATGGTCTTTACAATTTGACATGTTTTTGCAGTGGCTGGTACCAGTTGTTCCTTTCCATGTTTAGTGCTTCCTTCAGGAGCTCTTTTAGGGCAGGCCTGTTGGTGACAAAATCTCTCAGCATTTGCTTATCTGTAAAGGATTTTATTTCTCCTTCACTTATGAAGCTTACTTTGGCTAGATAGGAAATTCTCGGTTGAAAATTCTTTTCCTTAAGAATGTTGAATATTGGCCTCCACTCTCTTCTGGCTTGCAGAGTTTCTGCCAAGAGATCAGCTGTTAGTCTGATGAGCTTCCCTTTGTGGGTAACCAGACCTTTCTCTCTGACTTCCTTTAACATTTTTTCCTTCATTACAACTTTGGTGAATCTGACAATTATGTGTCTTGGAGTTGCTCTTCTCGAGGAATATCTTTGTGGCATTCTCTGTATTTCCTGAATTTGAATGTTGGCCTCCCTTTCTAGATTGGGGAAGTTTTCCTGGATAATACCCTGCAGAGTGTTTTCCAACTTGGTTCCATTCTCCCCGTCATTTTCAGGTGCACCTATCAGACGTAGATTTGGTCTTTTCACATAGTCCCATATTTCTTGGAGGCTTTGTTCATTTCTTTTTATTCTTTTTTCTCTAAACTTGTCTTCTCACTTCATTCATTTGGTCTTCCATCAGTGATGCCCTTTCTTCCAGTTGATCGAATCAGCCACTAAGGCTTGCACATTTGTCACGTAGTTCTCATGCCATGGTTTTCAGCTCCGTTAGGTCCTTTAAGATTCTAGTTAGCCATTCGTTTAATGTTTTTTCAAGGTTTTTAACTTCTTTGCCATTGGTTTGGACTTCCTTCTTTAGCTCAGAGAAGCTTGATTGTCTGAAGCCTTCTTCTCTCAACTCGTCAAAGTCATCCTCCATCCAGCTTTGTTCCATTGCTGCTGAGAAGCTGCATTCCTTTGGAGGAGGAGAGGCACTCTGATTTTTAGAACTTTCAGTTTTTCTGCTCTGTTTTCTTCCCCATCTTTGTGGTTTTATCTACCTTTGGTCTTTGATGATGGTGATGTACAGATGGGTTTTTGGTGTGGATGTCGTTTCTGTTTGTTAGTTTTCCTTCTAACAGACAGGACCCTCAGTTGCAGGTCTGTTGGAGTTTGCTAGAGGTCCACTCCAGACGCTGTTTGCCTCGGCATCAGCAGCAGTGGCTGCAGAACAGTGGATTTTCATGAACCACAAATGCTGCTGCCTGATCGTTCCTCTGGAAGTTTTGTGAAATAATAAAATTAAAATGAATTACAATTTTTGTTGCTTGGGAAAATGAATAGACACACAGGTGACAGTGCATCACTTCATGTCATCATTTCATCTCATTTCATCATTTCATCTCATAATTTTATCTCATCATTTCATCTCATTTCATCATTTCATCTCATAATTTTATCTCATCATTTCATCTCATTTCCATTTCATTATTTCATCATTTCATTTCACTATTTCATTTCATTTCATCTAATTTCATTATTTCATTTCATTATGTCATTTCGTATCATTTCGTTTCATTTCGTCTCATATTTTTCATCTCATCATTTCATCTCATTTCATCATTTCATCTCATAATTTTATCTCATCATTTCATCTCATCATTTCATCTCATTTCCATTTCATTATTTCATCATTTCATTTCACTATTTCATTTCATTTCATCTAATTTCGTTATTTCATTTCATTATGTCATTTCCTATCATTTTGTTTCATTTCGTCTCATATTTTTCATCTCATCATTTCATTTCATCTCATCTCATCTCATCTCATCATTTCATCCTTTCATTTCATCATTTCATCTCATCATTTCATCTCATTTCAATTGCATTTCATTATTTCATTTCATCTCGTTTCATTATTTCATCTAATTTCATTTCATTATTTCATTTCATCTCATTTCATTATTTCATCTAATTTCATTATTTCATCTCATCTCAATTCATCTCATTTCATCTCATCATTTCATCTCATCATTTTTCATCTCATCATTTTTCATTTCATCATTTCAGCTCATCATTTCATCTCATCATTTTATCTCACCACATCTCAGCATTTCATCATTTCAACATTTCATCATTGCATCTCATCATCTCATCTGCTGTTGGAAGGTCATGCTCCTCGAAGACCTGGTGTGTTCCCATCTCACTTTCCCAGACTGCAGCACTGTTTGGACCTCCAGGGGGCTGTCTGAAGCCAACAGGAGTGATCAGCCTTGTCCTCAGCCTAAAGCCCAGAGATGCTTAGGAAGGCCTCTTTGAAAGATTGATAGCCTGAGCGTCCATCCTGGATCCCTGCGGGCAGATATTTACTTCTATGAATCAGCAATTTGGAGGCACTTCCTGTTCATTGTTGGTACCAGTACACAATTCCAAGAACCTTATTGCTGCTGATTCCAGTGCAGGAGATGGTGGCTGGTTTAGCCACAGACAGATGGCTCAGTCTACCAAATGAGCCCTGATTGCCCAGGGCACTGAGAGTCAGGAGACAGACACAGGCTGAGGGAGACAGACACAGGCTGAGGGAGGCAGCTCAGTGAGCCAGGGGAGCAAGGCAGAGCCCTGGTCCTGCCAGTGCCAGTCCCTGACTCGTTGTCTCCAGCCACGTGTGCCGCGACTGAGGAGGGTGAGGAGGAGGGGGTGCAGGCCATGGTAGAGATGTCTCTAGAGCTCTGCTTCCTGAGCCACATGGATTAGGGGGAACAGCCCCTCTTCCCTGGCCTCTCTTAGAGGAGGGGACTTAATGCGAATCTATCCTGACCCCTGGCTGTGCCCCTCACATAAGATGCTGAGTCTGGTTATTCTTTGTGAGGAGCGGGTGGTTGGAAGTTGGGAGAGTGTGGCCCATCACTGTCCAGGAAACCTGGAAGGATACAGCTGCTGGGCCCAATGAACAGTAAAGGGAAACAAGGAGACAAATGTCTGGTTTGCAAGCTGAGATCAGCCATGAACTCCCTTCCTAGGCTGCCAGAAATCCATGGGTCTCTCTTCCTATTTGATTCCTCACTAGATCAGCCCGTAAGGGAGGGTGCTGGAGCTTGGGAATAATCAGTTAGCCTATTTGTGTGGTTCACTGGATTCACTGGAAATGCAGAAAACCCCAGGAATCAGGAGAAGGTGCTGGTTGAGGTTAAAAAATAGAGAGATAAATGTAAAAGAATTAGCCAACTTTGAGCTTCTTCAGAACTAAGGGTATCAGAGAGTTTGAGAAGTACTCTTCTAATACATGCCTGAAGACATTGTATGTAGTTTGGGGTATAAATTGTTCCTCATACCTGAATCTATTATGCTCCAACTAATATGAGCAGGAAATTTTTGTTTCTCTATTTTGTGCATTGGGAAGTCAGGAATAATGTACTCAAGGCTTTCCATTGAAAAGCGCAGAAATTTTCTCTGACCTCACAAAATCCACAGAAATGACGAGGAGTGTTATAATAATAACATTATATAACATCATTGACTAGCAAACAATTGGAATTACCTAAAAGCTAGAATGCTTCACTGGTACTCAGTTCAAAATACAATGATCAACTATTAAAATTTTTATCCTTTTAAATAAATGGAACACTACTTATATTAACTTTAAATGACAAGAGCATAAAGGTGGATCAAACCGGAGGAATGAGCACAAGGTTTAATCACCATTGTAGAAATATTAAAAACAGAAATTTAAAAATGCATCCAAATGAAGAAAAGTACTTACTCTGATTGCTTGGGATAAGGTAGCTTAGCAGAGAACTTGGTGACTTTTAATACTTTTTGATTTTATGTAATAGGCATGTATTGCTTTGAAAGTAACTCAATAAAATAAACTTTAATAACACACAAATGGAGAGTTTATTCTCTTCGCTCTTAGCTCAGAAAGCCCATTGTCTGAAGAAGCTTCTTTCTGGAGGAAATGCATTTAGACTCAGCCTTTAGGTCTGATCCTGCTGTTTCTGTTTTTTTTTTAATATAAAACAAATAACTTTTGCTTTGTCTGATTCAGTTACTGCAAATCACTCTCACATTTCCTCCACTTCAGGGCACAAGGAGGGACAGGAATCAATTCAGACCCTTTCCTTCCCCTTTCTATGGCTGGTCCACATGTAGGCTGCCTTGAGGGCTGGCGTGTCTGATCACACAATCTCCACATCATGAGGACCAAGGGAGGTTTATGTCTTGGTACCTCTTATGAGTCTGTCACTGTGCTGAGCACCGCTATAGTAGAGCGAGCAGTAATACTCAGCCTCGTCCTCAGGCTGCGCACCTGACAGTGTCAGGGCAGCTTTGCCCCCAAGGAGGGAGCCTGAGAACCGGGCAGGGGTCCAGGAGTGTTTGTTGCTCGTATCATAAATCAGTGCCCTGGGGGCTTGTCCAGGTTTCTGTGGAACCAGTTTGGATAGTGACCACTGGCGAGGGCTCCAGTGCTGGAAGCAGAGGTGAGAGTGACTTTCCCTCCTGGGGACACAGTCAGTGAGGGCTCCTGAGTCACCACAGTCTGCGAATTGGACCCTGAAACAAAAAACAGACACAGGTTAGAAATTAGAAGGGGAGACACAAGGATCCCTGCAAAGGCTGGTATTTGAAATCTCTCTTAACCTGGGCAGCAAGTGAGCAGGAACTGGAGGAGGAGCAGGGTCCAGGCCATGATGCTGATACTGGAAGGGACCCCTGGCGCCAGAGCTGGGGCTGGATTCTGATGGCTCTTTATCTCCTATTGAGCTCTCCGAATGGAGGGGGTGTGTTGCGTGCTGCTTTACGCAAATCCTTACTGCCTTTATCACCACCTGGGTCCACAGCCCTGAGAGCAGCTACACTGTGAGGGGCCAGCCCAGGGAGGCTGTGTGCTGTGGATTTGCCCTGTGGGAGGAAGCAGCTGCTCTAACATTTACATGAGTCAGCGAGCAACTGTGCAGGGTTCATTAAGTTTGAACCTCTTGGGCTTCTTACAATCCAAGAGACCCAGACCGCCCCCTGGTGGCTTTCCTGGACTGAGAATGTGTTGTTTTTCACTTGTTTCACAAATAACTATTGATTTATCTTTGGACATTGCCACAATATTTCCCAGGCCAATTCATACTCATTACTTGTCTATTCTTTGCTCATTCCTATTTGTACTACTTTCTCTTGCTGTTGCTGAAATCCTGCCCCTGACTATAATTCGATTTTAGTGGTACATGATGTTCACTTTTATTTGAATGATTTGAATGGCTAAATTGTTTTAATGACCTACTGACTTTATGTAACTATTTCTGTTGAGCCTTATATTGGATAAACAGCTGGTTTAAGTGAGAATTTTTAAAATGATTTACTTTAGACAATTTTTTTTTAATGACAAAGGTTGAAGGTTGAAGTTTTATTGTCAATTCCAATCGAGTAGAAACTCAAGTGAGCCATGAGGATGATCAACAGGGTCTGCATGACGATCCCACTCTCACCCACTCCACCAAATCCTCTGGACACCAAGCCTGGGTGAGCTTTGCTGGTTGGCAATGCTTCCTACATAGAATCACACATTGCTGCCAGCAGAATGCAGCATTGTCTATTACTCCACTGGGAGAGGACAACTGGATGCTTGTGCTTGGAATTCTCCTAAACTCTGCTCATGTGCCTCTTCCCTTGAATTACTTTAATGTGTATTATTCCACTGTAGAAAAATTATATTAATGAATGTCACAGTTTTCAGTAAGTTATGTGAGTCCTTCCAGGGAATCATAAGAAGTAAAGGGCTGTTGGGGAGCCCTGAGCTTACAATTAGCTTCAGAATTGAGAGTGCTCTTGGGAAGCCTTGGACCTCCCAGGTTCCAATCTCACATTATTCTTTTTTTAACTTCAAAACAAGTTTTATTTGGAAAGAGTTTCTCATTTCGTTAAAGCTGCAGGGAATCTTCTTTCACGGTTACACTTGTAGAGATCTAGTAGTTTCAGAGATCTCAGTGTTCAAAAGTATGTTTTCAAATCAATAACAAAACCAAACACATGCCAAAAGGAAATCACTTTTAGATTGCTTTGGAAGGTACAGCCATCGATTCCAGGTGTTCTCAGAAACGGGCTCACCATTTCCTTGGAAAACAGAAAGCATGAAATCAGTGCCCACAGAAGGAAATGTCTTTAAATATGGTAGTTATTTGGACAAGATTATTCACTCCTTAGAAAATACAGTAAGATAAAAAGTCTAAGGTGCAAAGTATGCAGCACGGCACCAGTTTTACAGAAGGATTACAAGATCCTGGGATCAGTAGCTGTTGGCTTATGGCACAGAATATAAGAGTAGTCACTGGAAGTGGAAGAAGAATGATGATGAGCAGGGAGTCTCTCACAGTCTTACTCAGCCTTTTAACTTGCTAAATGAATAGGCTATGTTCTGTAGCATCTTTGAGAGAACATTTGAGACCACTGGAAAACAACAACAACAAAAGCCATTCAGTATTATTTCCCAGAACGTCTATATTTGTGAAAGACTGTCCTGTTTCCACCGAAAAGTCTTGACAACCTTGTTTAAAATTATTTGACTGTATAACTAAGAGTTTTTTTTCTAGGCACTCAGTTCTGTTTTATTTATCAGTATATATGTTACATATATACCACTCTGTTTTGATTAGTGTAGCTTTGTAGTATGTTTTGAAATCAGAAAGTGTGAGACCTCCAACACTGTTCTTCTTTTACAAGACGACTTTGACTGTTTAGGTTCCCTTCACACTCTATATAAATTTTAGGTTTAATTTTTTTCTATTCTTGCATAAAATATTATTGGAATGTTTTCAGAGATTGCAATGAATCTGTCGATTCCTCCTGGTTTGTTTTGCTAGCATAACAATATTGAGTTTTCCAGTACGTGAACAAGAGATTTTTTTCCATTTATTTGTGTATTCTTTAATTTCTTTTAGCAATGTTTCATACTTTTAAATCTACAAATCTTTCACCTCTTTGAATAACTTTATTCTTAAGTATTTTACTGCTTCATTTTTATTTATTTGTTTCTTTGGGACAATGTCTCACTGTCACCCAGGCTGGAGTACAGCGGCAAGATCTTGGCTCACTGCAAACTCTCCCTCCTAGGCTGAAGCGATTCTTGTGACTCGGACCCCTGAGTAGCTGGGATTACAGGCATGTGCCACCACAGCTAGCAATTTTATTTTATTTTTTCTTGTAGGAATGAGGTTTTACAATATTGGCGAGGCTGGTCTTGAACTTGAACAGATGATCCCTCCAAATCGGCCTCCCAAAGTGCTGAGATTACAGGCATGAGCTACCGTGCCCAGCCATATTTTACTCTCTCCAATGATGTTGTAATTTGATTTGTTTTATTAATTTCGTTTTGGGTTGTTTTCTCTATCCTTGTTTAAGTATTGAAATATAAGAGATTTTCTAAGTATTGAAATATAAGAGATTTTCTTTCTTCTTTCTTTCTTTCTTTCCTTCCTTCTCTCTTTCCTTCTTTCTCTCTTTCTTTCTTTTTTATTCTTGAGACAGGGTCTTGCTTTGCAGCCCAGGCTGTCCTTGAACTCTTGATCCCAAGTAATCCTCCCACCTCAGCCTCTCAAAGTGCCAGGATTACAGGCGTGAGTCACCATGCCCAGCCATGAGATGTTTTTACATGGTGATTTTGTATTCTGAACACTACAGAATACATTTAATCATTCTGACAAAAGCTGTTTTGAGGAACTTTTAAGGGTATTCTACATATGACATTATATCCATTGAAAACAGAGATAATTTTACTTTTTATTTCTAATTGTTATCCTGTTTATTTATTTCTCTTGCCTTATTGCTGTGGCTAGGTCTTTCAATACTGTTTTGAATAGAAGCAGTGAAAGTGTGCATTGTTGCTATGTTCCTGATATTACAAAAGCGTATCTTTGGTCTTTAAGATTGTGTATGATGTTGGTTGTGGGATTTTCATAGATAGCCTTTACTATGTTATGGTAGTTTCTTTGTATTCGTAGTTCATTGAGTGTTTTTATCATGAAAGGGTGTGGAGGTTTGTGAAATGATTTTCTGTAGCCCGGGTCTTACTGCTTGGCATCTGGAAGAGCCACTCTGCTCTATACCCACCAAACCCCCTCCAATATATGCCTGGTGTTAGAGAAGAATAAATACTTTGTGTTCTCCTGGGGCCAGTGGCCACTCCACCAGACCCACAGCAGTGGTCACCTGTGTGAGGGGATCAGAGAGAAAAAGAGGCCCTCATGGGTAGAATTGTAGACTCGGCTTCAAGCCATAGCAGCTGTTACTTCTGTATAGCTGTTGACTGGGATGGAACTACCCCTGCTACCCTGGACTCAGACATGGGCAAGGGGTCCAGGGAAAACAGAGGCATGGACCAGAATCAGAAACAATAAGGTAAGGGGACTAGGCTCAGGCTCCTGTGAGTAGTTTGGGGTGACTGTAATAGTAAGTGCCCCATTTTCCCCAGAGTTTGTGGCTGTGCTGATGAGTCTCTCAAGGAAGCCAGTTTCTCCCTCACTCTGACCACCTGCTGCTGATGGCCCCTCATCCTGTAGATTGATTAGGAATGACTCCTTCATAACTCCCAAATTTAGGAGACCAGCTAGACTTCTATGGGTGGCCTCAGAGTTTCCATTAATAGGTTTTAGATGAAAGGAAAGGGTGTGCAATGGTTTCTTCAAGCAAATCAGTCCCCTCTTCTTATCTCCCAACCCCTTCATAGAACCTCAGTTGAAACAGTCACCAGAATACATTCCCCAGGTTGGGTGGAGAAGGCCAGGTTGATTGAATCTGGTTATCTGTGAGGACATAGCTGCTGAGCCCAGTGAGCAGTCAGCAGATGATGCAGGATGACTTCCCAGCTGTCAGCATCTGTAGACCCCTCAAGGACAACCTTATAACACCCAGTGCTGCCCCAGTTCCAGATCTACTGAGTCCTTCAGTTTCTCCCTGCCATTGTCTATTTTCTCCTTCACCAAAGATACAACTGCAAAGGCCCCTGTTAAGCTGCATTTGTACTTATTGCTCTGCACAGAATTCAAGTACCATGACATATCTTTCTGGTCTGTGCTGCTATTTTTAGTTAAATCCTGGAATCTTGGTCTTACTGAAGGAGATTCTCTGATAGACATCACAGCGGGCAGCCCAGTTTGGTGAAGGAGAAGCCACCAGAAGAGCAGGCCTGTGCCGAGAGATGCTTGCTTCTTCCACACTCAAGAGCATAGCCCCTATTCAGGCTGCCAAGTCTTGTCCTGAATACTCGGAGCTCTCAAGGTGGGGCTCCTCTTGCTCTCAGCCCACCCACCTTCAGAATCAAAGAACCCGGGAATTAGGTGTTTCACTGCACGGAGGGAGAGCCAGGTTGAGTTCTTCTGTCTCTTACGTGTTACTTATGCACTCCTGGCTTAAGCCCCTCTGTGTGGGGACTGAGGAGCACCCTTGCATCTTGTTTTGAAAGACATATGAGGACCCTCATTCAAAATCCTGGCTGCTGCAATGTTTGGGGAGGTCTTGAGTCTGCAGATTTGAAGAATAATAGAAAGAAGAATTAGAAAAGTGAAGAGGCATTATTGATTGGGCATCGTATACTGTGTATTTAGTGCCGATGTGCTCACTTGAGGGTAGCTGTGTTAGAGAAGCCCTGTCTTTGAGGTTCAGCTCATAGACCTGGCATCAGGAAGAGGAGAGCAGCTCTAACTCTGCCTCTTCCAGGCTTCGAACCCTGTGTTCAGTTGGCAGATGAACTGCAAGGTAAGTTTGTATCTCAAATGAACAATATTGTGTGGGAGTTACACATACTAATTCTTTGTCATTGTTTTACTGAATTCAAATTTAACTGACCTTCGGTGTTTTTATTTGATAGATTAGAGAACCTTACATCCAGAACACAAGCACTCCCTCTCTAATCACGACCTACTGAATGAAAAGCAATCATAAAGCTGTTGTCAGGATTAAATGAGGTCACACTCTTAGGAATTCAAAAGCCATTGGCCAATAGTAAGGTTGCAGTTGTACTAAATCTTGATAAAACCTATCAAAACCTCTGGGATACAGCAAAAGCAGTGCTATGCTGCTACCTGTGCCTGATTCTGAGGACTAAAGGGGAGGAGGACCCTCCACTCTCAGGCAGGGCCCTGGATGCCCCTGGACCCATGGGGGAAGCTGCAGCAGCAGAAGCCACAGGCCAGGCCTGAGCAGCAGTTGCCAGGGCTCACCCTCCTGGCAGAAAAGGAAGGGCGTTCTTGTCTCACTTCCCCCTGGGCCTGCAGCACTGTGGGACCACTCAGGCTGTCATCCCATGCTTCGCAGTAATAATCAGCCTCATCCTCCGACCGGAGACCAGTGATGGCCAGTGAGGCTGAGGTGCCAGACTTGGAGCCAGAGAATCGGTCAGGGACCCCTGAGGGCCGCTGATCATTATAATAGATGAGGAGTTTGGGGGCCGTTCCTGGGAGCTGCTGGTCCCAGTGTACATTATTACTTCCGATGTTGGAGCTGCTTCCAGAACAAGAGATGGTGACCCTCTGCCCGGGGGTCCCAGACACTGAGGGTGGCTGAGTCAGCACGGACTGGGCCCAGGACCCTGGAAGTGAGAGAGACACAGACATGGTGATTGACAAGAGACAAAAGGAGACAAGAGGAGAAAGCAGGGCCCCATGGGCTTCCCCAGGGCCCCTCTCTTGCTCCCCTATCCTGTCACCTGCACAGTGAGTGAGGAGGGTGAGGAGGAGAGGGAACCAGGCCATGCTGGAGATTGTCCTGAATCCTGTCTTCTCTACCCACAGCTGAAGCTGAGCTGCCCCCAGATCTCTCCCTGTCTTTATACTCTGAGAGGGGGAGAGTCCATCCATGCAAATCAGACCCCACCCACCCCCCCCCCAGGTTTGTGACCCCACCCTGAGCCCTGGGTCAGGCTCCTGGGCTTGAGGATGTCAGGGGGTGGCAGGGGTGGAGCTCTGTGATCCCAGAGGGTGGGGAGAACACAGCTGTGAGCCCTGAGCAGAGGACACCAGGCAAAACAGGTGGCCGGTTCTACTTCCGTCGCCCCCCACGCGTCTTCTCAGAAATGGTCCCCCAGCGCCCTCTGGTGTCCAGCGAAGGTAAACCATTCTACGATAAGGTGACCAGAGCCTCTCATTTACACCGCTGCCTCCCGTCTGTTCTGTCCACTGCCCCCTCTCTCAGGTCCAGGCCAGCTCAGGTGACACCTGTGTCTCCTAGCTGTGACCTCACGGCAGTCTTCACGCTCTACTGGACTCCTCAGGAGTGAATCTGTCCATGGCTCTGTGGCTGTACATTGTAGAGGACTCAGGTGGTGTCTACACAGAGTCCTCTTATGTCAGGGTCAAGCCCAGAGCGGGGACCGGCCCCATGGACTCACTTCCCACCTGTGTGGGACACCTGGTCCTCTCCTCTCATGTGGCTCCTTCCTGGTGGCCAGAGCTCTCCTTCCTCTGTGGATCCTGTGGCGCTGAGGAGAAAGGGAGCTCTTCCCTCTAGGGTCCCCTGGGGAGACATTCCCAGAGGGTTTTTCTGGTAAATCTTTGCTCTCTCTCTACTTCCCCAGATTTGCAGTCAAAGTCATTTGGATACTGTGACCAGGGATCTTGCTTAGGAGTCTGTACACTGAATGCCCATCTGCAGGGGATCCTGGCAAATGACTTTGGAGGGTTTCACTTATGAGCAAAAAGAGCAAAGATGCTCAGTCTTTGAAGATGGGAAGAATTAAAACTTCAACTTGGTTTAACCAGCGCCTGTCCTCAGGTGAGCCTGATACGTGGCAGCTCTTACTATCGAGCCCCCAAGGAGGATTTCTAGGGGAAAATTATGGTTCAAATTCAGTAGTGAATGTTGTGGGGGTGGCTTAAAGATGATAGAAATTTTTCATCTTTGATCTGTAATGACATCTAGAATCTAATAACTAAAAACAAGAAGCTTAACAGAAAACACAATTCTGTTGATCAAAATGAAAAATGAAACAGGTTATGTCTATGACTGCATGTGTCCTGGCATGATACACCCTGGGCTCTTAATAAATATTTGTTTAGGGAATTTTAAGGGGATACAGAAAAACAGCAAGATGGTTATGTTGATATAAGTTGCAATACAATAAGATTTTAAATGCTCCATTTAAACAATGCAATAGTGAAATTTAATACAGACATTTAAATAAAACTAGTCCATATATGGAACTGAAATAAAATGTATGCTGTGTTTTGGGATCACATTTCAAGGGTGTTGTTATTTTAAATGTTCCTTTTACTGTAAGCCATGTGCCTTTACATAATTTTTATACTTTTTAAAATATGTTTGTTGTATTTACTTAACACATCAGACATATTAAGTTTTATTTGTTTCCAAGTAGGAATAAACTATTAGAGCTGGGCTTCACTTCCTGTTTTTTCTCATTGCTTTTTCTTTGATGATGCATAGATGTTCACAGTGAATTTTGTTTTCCTTTCCTCCCACGTTAATGAACAGGCGGTCACCGAGGCTGAGCAGTGTCTCACATACAGGACAAGGCTACTCATGGCCCCCTCCCTGCCCATGGATGCGCTTCCTGGCGGATGCCCCATCAGCTCTTAGGTTGAGGGCAGAGAGAAGAACAGGTCCAAAACTACAGGATCTGGACACCCAGAGGATCCGGGAGCGACAACAGCTGGGACAGTGAGCCCTGGACAGAGGACACTGACTATGGATTTTTTATGTGATTCTCCTCAGGGACCCTCACAGACAAACCAAAACCCCAGTCTCTACGTGTCTTCAGGGCGCAGGTCCTTCCAGGTCCTCTTTTTGTCACTGCTCTAGGTCCCGGGCCTCCTCCTCCTATGACTCACAATGGACAGCCTCCTCTTCAGGCTGCACCCTCCTTACCACATCTGACCCCACACCCATCTCCTCATTCCCCCATAAACCATCCCCTGCTCACTTCCATTAGCACTTTTGCATCATTCTAGGATCACAGCCTCCCCAAGGAGGTCTCTGCAGGATACCCATGCTGCAGAGAGCTCAGCCCCTTGACAGGACCGCTGTGCCTGGGCCACCCAAGGCTGAGCATCTCTCTTGCTTCTCTTCTACACCAGCTCTAGGCCAAGCCATATCTGGACCTTTCAGAATGCTGAGCCCATGTTTTCTTAAGCATCAGACTTCCTCTCTCACATCCCTGGGTCACGCAGGCAGGATTCTCCTTTCTTGTCATCTTTCTCACAGTTTCAGACCTCAGGAAATGGTCAGCACACCTGCACCAAAAGGAGGGGACACCTTTGGGACCAGGCCAAAGGCTCCTGGACTTCTGGGTCACACAGGCTGGATTCTTTCTTGTCATCCTCACCTCATCCACACCCACCATGTGTGGGCAGCTCCTTTTGCTTCTAGAAACAAGTTGATTCTGTTTGCACTGGGAGACCAGTAAGAAAAGGAGTTATTCTCAATGAACCCTTGCTCTGCTTTAGTAACACAAGTGACAGCAGAAGCCTTGGCATGAACTGCTGTTGGTCATAGGCAGGGATAAAGGAGAGATGGGGCAGAGAGGATGAGTGGGGCAGATCTTTCTCTCATTTCCCCATGGAACAGGAACCCTTGGTAACATGGAGTCAGGATGCAGCTGTGTGACAGTGATAACCAACCAGTCCTCAGGCTGGAGTGCAGAAGTTGTCCAGGAGGCTGTGGGAATAAACCAGAGCTGTAGAATCAGGCTTGGACCTCTGAGGGACAATCACTGATGTCCTAAGACACAAAATTAGGGGCTATTTCTGGGAGGGAATGCCCAGTGTTTCTGCTGCTCCCCGTGCAGGAAAAGGTGACATTGAGATGGGGGCCTTCTCAAGACTTTCCTGGGAAGGAGTCACTTGAAGCAAACAGTATCTGTACCCAGATGTTCCACAGACTCACTACTAGAACCTGACTCAGTGAGAACCTCCAATGGTCTAAGAGAGAAGAGAACACAGACTCTGAGGGATCAGCAAACCCATGCTCAGCAGTCCCCATGGTCCTGAGTGGGATGAGCTGCAGGAGTCACATCCATAGGACCTACTTCCCCCGTGGCCAAGGAGCAGCCTCAGCCTTGTCTCAGCCATGGTGGAGCCTCCCCTTGACTCTCTCATGTCCTACATAGAGGTTTACTGGCCTCAGGCCCACAGTTACCCTCAGACCTAACCCCATCTCCTGACATTTCCACTGAAATGCAGGTACCCAGGACTGAGCCAGCTCAGCACTATATCTCGAATTCCCTGACCTGCGTCCTCAGGCAGCATTTCACATTTGAGTGCCTTGTTCCTGGGACACAGTGAGCCTCAGACAGCCCTGAGAACAGACTACTGGGGATGGAAGGGGAGGTCTCTGCTTGTACACTGGAAGAGCAGAGTCCATGCTGCAGGGGACTGTTCACCTGCTAGGATGTCCCCAGGCTCTGACATGAGGTGAGCAGGGTTCCCTCCTGTCCTCACAGGGGTGCGTAATGAAGACGCCCACCCAGCTCTGCAGCTCTGTGCCTTCAGAGTGGCCTGAGCCAGGAGGACAGAGCTGGGCTTGCAAGCCCTGGTC
The DNA here is from genome assembly GCF_006542625.1 of Nomascus leucogenys. Classification (NCBI taxonomy): domain Eukaryota; kingdom Metazoa; phylum Chordata; class Mammalia; order Primates; family Hylobatidae; genus Nomascus; species Nomascus leucogenys. Next base: position 25,017 of record NW_022095916.1, on the reverse strand, counting down.
TCATGTCCACGCTGCAGAATGGCCTGCCTGGCTAGGAGTGACCAGTCACGCAGACTCTAGTGCAGGGAACCACTTACAGGTCTGCCTTCCTAACTTACCTTCCTGTCACAAGGGCCATGGGCTCTACTCTGGGGAAAGAAGCTGAGGCCACCGCCCCAAAGGAAGGCCATGGGGAGAGGTGCTGGCCTAATCGTGAGAGGCCCAGGGGTGCTGAGGCAGGAAGATCACCTGAGCCTTGGGAGGTAAGAGACTGCAGTGAGTCGTGATGGTGCCACTGCACTCCAGTCTGGGCAACACAGTGAAACCCTGTCTCAGAAAAAACAGCAAAACAAAACAAAACAAAAATTACATATTTTCAGATAGCTAGAAGGAGAAGATTGAGGGTTCATAATGCAAAGAAATGATGAATGTTGGAGATGATAGGTATGCTAATTACCCTCATCTGGTCACTATACATTACACATATAGGAACATCACTATGTGTCCCAGGAATATACACAATTATTATATGTCAACTAAAATATAAAACAAGCCAGGTGTAGGGACTCACATCTGTAATCTCAGCACTTTGGGCGGCCAAGGCAGGAGGATCACTTGAGCCCAGGAGTTCTAGACCAGTCTGGGCAACATAGCAAGACCTCGTCTCTACGAGAAAATACAAAACTAACCAGGCCCGATGGTGTGCGTCTGCAGTCCCAGCCACTCAAGAGGCTGAGGTGAGGGGATTGCTGGAGCCCAGGAGGTCAGGCTGCAGTGAACTGTGATCATGCCACTGCACTCCAGCCTGGGCAATGGAGGGAGACCCTGTCTCAAAAATAAAATAAAAGTGAATTTTTTAAAAAGAAAGAAAGATGCCAGGCACAGGTGGCCACGAGTTGTGTGGTTCAGTTTATCTGAAGAGTTGAGAATAGACAAACCCATAGAGACAGAAAAGACAAGCCCATGGAGTAGCCTGGCGAGTGCCTGGAGGTGGAGGACGGGAGGAGTGGGAGGGGCTGCCACCGCCCACGGAGTTTCTTTGGGGTCTTGAAATACTCTGGGGCTAGATATTGGTGATATTTGCTCAACCTTGAGTACAGACTAAAAAAACATTCAATTGTGCCCTTGAAATGGAAAAATTGAATGGTGTAATGCAAAAGGTAATAAATGAGTAGTATAACGAATTATATCTGAATAAAGCTGTTATATTTTTCAAAAAAGCAAAAGGCTCAAAGTTATAGCAGAGAGGGCAGGGGGAGAGGCGAGGGGTGCAGGGATCACAGAGATCGCCACTCATGTCCAGACTCCAGCAGGGCAGGCCGAGCGTTGGGTTGGCCTCCCGTAGAGCTGTAGGAGCTCGAGATGGCATTTTGTTTGGGGCACGAGCTCATCCAGGAGGTCTGGGATCTCTGGTTAGATCTGCCTTCTGACCTCTGGGCACCTGCTGCAGCTGTGGCTGAGGCCCAGAAATGTGAAGGGCCTCCATCCACTCCATTCAGTAGTGACCCCGACGTGGGGTTCAATGTGGAGGTGGGAGGGGCCGCTGCATCAGCTGCAGGAGCAGAAGTGCCAGGCCTTGTTCTTCTCATGCCCGCATCCATGCTTGCAGCTGGGAAGGGGGCAGGAATCAGCGAGGTGACCTGGGCTGAGTCCCGGGAGTGGGAAGAGGTGGCAGGAAGGGGATCTGAGGAGGAGAACAGGGAGCCTGGTGGTCTGCGATTCTTCCCAGATACAGGAGCTGTAGAGGGGACCTCTGCAGCAGAAGCTAGGGGGCCACTGGGCCCAGGCAGTCTTGGGACTTCTGTCTCTCCTGCTGTGCATCCATACTGGGTGCTTTAGAGACAGCAGGCAGACCAGAAGCCCCTGTTGCAAGTGAGGACAAAGCGTGGGAAGGCCGTGAGGGTCTGCAGTCCCAGATGGCCTTGGGCTCGCCCCGCAGTACACTGTTGATGCACTCGAACACCGCCTCCTTCTCCAGGTCCAGATCTTCAGCAGTGACCCGGAACCCCAGCTCTAAGGGAGGTGGCAGCCTCAGAGGCTCCCCTCGCCTCCGTGGCAGTAGGGTGAACTTGCGTCTACGGGGTCTAGAGGTCTGGGATCTGGAGGAGTCATTCCTGAGGGCGAGTGTCTGCCCTGGTGCAATATCTGCCGTCTTTTCACACTGGGTATGACCCGAGGAGACAGCCTGAGGCCTGTCCTCACTGGCTGTCTTTGAGGACCTGACGGTCAGCTGGCAGTGGGATGAGGCTGACCCCCTCCTCTGCTTTAGCCACGGGAAGCCTCCCGTGGAGCTGTAGGAGCTCGAGATGGCATTTCGTTTGGTGCATGAGCTGGTCCAGGAGGTCTGGGATCTCTGGTTGGATCTGACTTCTGACCTCTGGGCATGGAGGTCTCTCTGCAGAGGCCCGGGCCTGGGCACAAAGGGAGAGTGGCCTCCATTGTCCCGCAGAGGCCTAAATGCAGACCGTGCATCCCCGGTGACCTCGGGGACCCTTCTCTGATAATCAGGATTCTCTTGGACTCTAGGGTCCTCGTCCTGCTCAGGCATCCCTGCCCCACTCTCCTTCAGGGCCCTGGACATGATCTTCCCTGGTCACGAGTCTGGGGACAGCCGGGTGTTTTGGGCCCCAAAGGGGTGACTTCCTGCTCCTGGGCTCCACAGAGAGTCCTTGTGCTCAGTGCAGTGGCTGAGCTGGAGGATGCCCTGGAACTCGGAGCACACAGCACTGGCTTGCTGTGGTACCTGTGCAATCAAACTGAAGGCAGGATCACCGGGAAGGAACACAGGGCTTGCAGGATCACGGAAAACCTTCTTAGAGTTGTCTTGCCACCACTGATGCCAAGTGTCCGGGTGCTTGTAGGATGGCCTGCCACTCAGTCCAGGGGCAGGAGCAACGGGGAGATCCCACAGGTAAAGTGAACTGGGGTATGGGCTGAACGGGCTCCAGGCAACTGAGCCCTACTGGCAGGTCCTCGGCCTGGGCCCGGACAGGAATGAGGGGCACAGAGTGCCCAAGTAACAGCTCCTGGGAGCAGTGGGGAACCGTCGGATGCTTGAACTCTCGAGATCTGGGCTCGGAGCGTCCTCGTCGAGCTGCCAACTCGGCCAAAGGCTAAGACAGCGGTTTCTTCTGTTGCCGGGCATGCGCCTTTTAAACCCGAGGGAGTGGCTGCGCGTGCAAAGAACCCGCGCGAGTGACAGAGCGCCGTTAACGGATTAATAAGCGCGGCAACGTACTCGCGCAAGGCACTTGCTGGCTATGACAGAGCGCCGTTAATGGATTAATAAGCGTGGCAACGTACTCGAGCAAGGCACTTGCTGGCAATGGCGGGAGGCGGATGTGGGGGGGGGCATGCAAAAGGTACTGGAAGGAGAGACGCGGGCACAAAGGTCGCGGGAAGAACAGGTGCCCACAATGGCTGCAGATCTGCCCGTGGATCACTGAAGATTCCTGCTCTCCTGCTGAGGTGGAGATTGCAGTGAGCTGAGATCACACCATTGCACTCCAGCCTGGGCAACAAGAGCAAAACTCCGTCTCAAAATAAAAAAAAAGCAAAAGAAAAAGGAAAAAAAGAGGCCGGGCATGGTGGCTTATGCCTATAATCCTAGCACTTTGGGAGATCGGGGTGGACGGTTCAGGAGATCAGGAGTCAGAGAGCAGCCGGGCCAACATAGTGAAACCCCGTCTCTAGTAAAAATACAAATTTAGTCAGACATACTGGCACGCGCCTATACTCCCAGCTACTCGGGCGGCTGACACAGGAGAATCACTTGAACCTGGGGGCGGGGTAGGGATTGTGATGCGCCGAGATCCCGCCACTGCCCTCCAGCCTGGGCAACACAGCCAGACTCTGTCTTATTTTTTTCCTTTTTAGAAACAGAGTCTCCCTCTGTCGCCCAGGCTGAATTCCAGTGGCCTGATCTCGGCTCACCGCAAGCTCCGCCTACCGGGTTCACGCCATTCTCCTGCCTCAGCCTCGGGAGTAGCTGGGACTACAGGCGCCCGCCACCACACTCCGCTAATTTTTTGTATTTTTAGTAGAGACGGGGTTTCACAGTGTTAGCCAGGATGGTCTCGATCTCCTGACCTCGTGATCAGCCCGCCTCGGCCTCCCAAAGTGCTGGGATTAAAGGCGTGAGCCACCGCGCCCGGCCGAGACTGTCTTAAAAAAAAAGGCCAGGCGCGGTGGCACTTTGGGAGGTGGAGGCGGGCGGATTTGGAGACCAGCCTGGCCAACATAGCGAAACCCCGTCTCTACTAAAACTACAAAAAATTAGCCGGGCGTGGTGGCGGGCGCCTGTAGTCCCAGCTACTCCGGAGGCTGAGGCAGGAGAATGGCGTGAACTCGGGAGGCGGAGCTTGCAGTGACCCGAGATCTCGCCACTGCACTCCAGCCTGGGTGACTGTGCGAACCTCCGTCTCAATAAATGAATAAATAAATAAATAAGAGAGAGAGAGACAGAGAGAAAAAGGTTTATTAATTGAATACACTTTTATGCCTGTGTTCTTCAATTTGCTTAGGAAACACCCACACTGGAGAACTGGGACTGTGGCCCTGATTGTGGACATGAAATATATGGTTTCTTGCAAAAAATAGACACCGAATAATTACGATTTACTTGAGCTAGAAATCCATTTGGTTTCTTCCATATTTTTCCAAAATTTTCATCTTTTTTTTTTGAGATGGAGTTTCGCTCTTGTCCCCCAGGCTGGAGTGCAATGGCGCAATCTCAGCATCTGCTGGCAATGGCGGGAGGCTGGGGGACGCTTGCGGGATAGGTACTGGAAGGAGAGGCGCGAGTACAAAGGAATGGGAAGACCTGGCGCGCACAATAGTTGCAGATCCGCCAGTGGATCGCTGAAGATTCCCGCTCTCCTGCTGAGGCGTGGATTGCAGTGAGCCGCGATAGCACCATTGCACTCCAACCTGGGAAACAACAGCAAAACTTCCTTACACACACACACACACACACACACACACACACACACACACGAAAGAAAGAAAGAAAAAATAGTGGCCAGGCGTGGGGGCTCACGCATCCAAGCACTTTGGGAGGTTGGGGCGGACGGATCAGGAGATCAGGAGTTGGAGACCAGCCTGGCCAACATAGTAAACCCGTCTCTAGTAAAAATACAAATTTAGTCAGACATGGTGGCCCGCGCCTGTAGTACCGGCTACTCGGGCGGCTGAGACAGGAGAATCACTTGAACCCGGGGGCGGGGCAGGGATTGGGATGCGCCGAGATCGCGCCACTGCACTCCAGCCTGGGCAACAGAGCCAGACTCTTGTTTTGTTTTGTTCTGAGACAGAATCTCCCTCAGTCGCCCAGGCTGGATTCCAGTGGCCTGATCTCGGCTCACCGCAAGCTCCGCCTACCAGGTTCACGCCATTCTCCTGCCTCAGCCTCGGGAGTGGCTGGGACTACAGGCGCCCGCCACCACACTCGGCTAATTTTTTGTATTTTTAGTAGAGACTGGGTTTCACAGTGTTAGCCAGGATGGTCTCGATCTCCTGACCTCGTGATCAGCCCGCCTCGACCTCCCAAAGTGCTGGGATTAAAGGCGTGAGCCACCTCGCCCTGCCGAGACTCTGAAAAAAAAAAAAAAAAAAAAAAAAAGGCCGGGCACGATGGCACTTTGGGACCCTGGAGTTTGCTGTCTCACTGGACAAAAGGAGAGCCATGCTGAGCTCTTCTATTTCGTACTTATTTACCCCTGGCTTAAGCCCCGCTGTGTGGGGACTGAGTAGTGAGTCCCCTTGCATCTGGTTTTGAAAGTCTTATGAGGTCCCTCATCCAGAACTCTGGCTGCAGCAATCCCAGCGGAGGTCCTGAGTCTGCAGACTTGAAGAATAATAGAAACAAGAATTAGGGAAGTGAGTAGGCTTTATTGATTGGGAATCTTATATTGTGTATTTAGTGCTAACTGACATGCTTTCTTGAGGGTAGCTGTGTTAGAGAAGCTCTGTCACTGAGGTTCATCTCATAGAACTGACATCAGGAAGGGGAGGCCAGCCCCAACGCTGCCCCTTCCAGACTTTGAACCCTGTGAGGAGTTGGTAGGTAAACTACAGGGCACCCAGGTAAGTTTGAATTTCAATTTAACTATATCGTGTGGGAAATACACATACGAATTCTTTGTCATTGTTTCACTGAATTCAAATTTAACTGACCTCCAGTGTTTTTATTTGATAAATTGCAGAATCCTACCTCCAGGCCACAAGCACTCCCTCTCTAACAAGGGCCTGCTGCATGAAAAGCCATCATAAAGCTGTTGTCAGGATTCAATGAGGTCACACTCTCAGGAATTAAAAAGCTGTTGTCAATAGTAAGGATGCAGTTGTACTAAATCTTGATACAACCGATTATCAAAACCTCTAGGATACAGCAAAGGAAGTGCTAAGAGAAAAGTTTCGCATCAAACACTTACATCAAAAATCCAGAAAGAGCACAAACAGACACTCTAAAGTCACACCTCATGGAGCTGGAGGATCAAGAACAATGCAAACCCAAACTCAGAAGAAGAAAAGAAATAACAAAGATTAGACCAGAACTAAATAAAATTGAAACAAAAAACAATACAAAAGATAATATGCACATAAACTGAAAGACCTAGAGAAGATGGATAAATATCTGAATATATACAACCCTCCTAGATTAAACCAGGAAGATATAGAAACTCTCAACAGACTAATAACAAGCAGTGAGATTGAAATAATAATTTTAAAAAGTCAACCCCCCAAAAAAGTCCAGGACCAGACAGATTCACATTTGAATTCTATCAGACATTGAAAGAAGATTTGGTACCAAGTCTATGACAGTAATTGTGATGGTTAATATTGAGTGTCAACTTTATAGGATTGAAGGACACAAAGTATGGATCCTGGGTGTGTCTGTGGGAGTTTTGCCAAAGAGATTAACATTTGAGTCAGTGGGATGGGAAAGGCAGACCCGCCCTTAATCTTGGTGTGCACAAGCTAATCAGCTGCGAGCATGGCTAGAATATAAGCAGACAGAAAAATGTGAGAGACTGGCTTAGTCTCCCAGCCTACATCATTCTCCTGTGCTGGATGCTTCCTGCCTTTGAACATCGGACTCCAAGCTCTTCAGTTTTGGAACATGGACTGGCTTTCCTTTCTCCTCAGCCTGCAGATGGCCTATTGTGGGACTTGTGATCGTGTGAGCTAATACTTCATAAACTCATATATGTGTTATATTATATATATGTTATATATAATATATATTATATAATATATAATATATTATAAATATATGTTATATATAATATATATAATATATAATATAAATAATATATAATATATATTATATATAATATAAATAATATATATTATATAAATAATATATAATATATTATAAATATTATATATATTATTTATTATATTATATTATATTTATTATATATTATATAATATATATTATTATATTATATTTATTATTATATTATTTATTATATTATATGTAATAATATATATTATATATAATATATAATATATTATATATATTATATATATTATATATTATATATTATATATTATATATAATATTATATATAATATATTATATTATATATTATATATAATATTATATATATTATTATATATTATATATAATAATATATTAATATAATATAATAAATAATATAATAATAATATAATATAATAATTATATTATAATATTATTATAATAATATAATATAATAAATAATATATATAATATTTATAATATATTATATATTATTTATATATAATATATATATATATTATATTATATAATATATATTATATATAATATATTATATATATATATATATATATATTATATATACATATATATATATAACATATATGATTTATGAATATTAGTCACATGAATATATAATATATAATATATTATATATATTATATATTATATATTTAATATATTATTATATATAATATATAATATATATAATATATTATATGTATTGTATATAATATTTATAATATATTATATATGATATATAATATATATAATATATATATTATATTATATATGATATATAATATATATAATATAATATATAATATATATAATATATTATAATATTATCTATATAATATGTATTATATATTATATATAATAATATATATAATATATAATATATATTATTATATATATTATAATATATATAATATAATATATAATATATAATATTATATATATTATAATATATATAATATAATATATAATATATAATATATATTATGTATATAATAATATATTATAATATATAATATATATTATAATATATAATATATTACATATATTATATATATTATATATAATATATATAATAATATATAATATATATAATATTATTATATTATTATATATAATAATATAATAAATTATGTATATTATTTTATATATATATATATACACATATATATTCCATTAGCTCTCTCACTCTGGAGAATACTGACTAATACACTAATCCACAGGATGGAGAATTGGAAACTGTTATTCTAAGTGCAGTAACTCAGAAATTGAAAATAAAGCATGGTATATTCTCCCTAATAAGTGGGAGATAAGCTATGAGAACACAAAGGCATAACAATGATACAATGGCCTTTGGGGGCTGGGAGGAAATGGTAGAAGTGGGGTGACGGATAAAAGACTACTCACTGGGTACACTGTACGCTGCTTGGGTGATGAGTGCATCAATACCTTAGAAATCACAACTAAAGAATTTATTTATGTAACCAAACACCACCGATTCCCTAGAAACCGATTAAAATAAAAAAATTAATAATTAAAGAGAAAAAACCACTAAAATCCTTAAAAACCCAAATAAATAAATAAGTAAATAAATATGAGAACCTCTTCCAGTATAGAGAGAACCAGAGGCAAGAGATGAAGAAGCAGGAATCCTGACAAGACATCACAGACTCTCCTGTCACCTTGGATGAACATAACTGCAAGCATTTGATTTCGATGGACGATAAATTCAAACTTTAAAATAAACAAACAAAATCAGGAATAATCAACCTAATGGCCCTCAAAGGTAGTAATGAACCCTCTAGGGGATGGGTGCAATTTAGTGAGAACAGGAAGAATCTCAAAAGAAGTTTGCAGTGTGAAAAAAGCCAAAACAAATGGGAAGATAATGCTTGATAACACTGATGCATTCCAAAAAATGGAAAGCAAACAATAGTGACAGAGGCAGATCTGTGGCTGCCCAGGAGAGCACTGGAGGAGGAAGGCAGGGAGATGACAAAGGGTCATGAGGGGTTGCTGGGGTTGGTCACAGCTTGCATAGCTCCATGTTGGTGGTGATGTATTCAAGGATCAAAAAAATGTCAAAATTTGTCTAATTTCCTATTATAAATCTGGGTGGTTTATCAGATGTGCATGATTCCTACATGAAAGGAGTTTTATTAAAGAAGAATGGGCTGGAGAGAAAGGAAGCGCAAGGATTCACACTGAGGAGCAGGGGGAGGAAGACACCACTCTGGAAACTCCTGGAAATGGGAACAGGAGGATGACAGAGACACAGGTTTCCCATCAGAGGTGGGTCTGTGCTGACACAGCTGTACCTGCCACCTCAGCTGAGGACTTCAGTGCAGAGACCCTGTGTCCCAAGTTGCAGGGAGCAGGATGTTCTGTTTCCTGGATGCCCTGTTCCTGTCTCTGAGGACTGAGGGGAGGAGGAGCCTCCACTCTCAGGCAGGGCCCTGGATGCCCCTGGACCCGTGAGGGAAGCTACAGCAGCAGAAGCCACAGGCCAGACCTGAGCAGCAGCTGCCGGGGCTCACCCTCCTGACAGAGGAGGAAGGGGGTTCTTGTCTCACTTCCCCCTGGGCCTGCAGCACTGTGGGACCACTCAGGCTGTCATCCCATGCTTCGCAGTAATAATCAGCCTCATCCTCGGTCTGGAGCCCACTGATGGCCAGGGAGGCTGAGGTGCCAGACTTGGAGCCAGAGAATCGGTCAGGGACCCCTGAGGGCCGCTGATTATTATCATAGATGAGGAGTTTGGGGGCCGTTCCTGGGAGCTGCTGGTACCAGTATACATTATTACTTCCGATGTTGGAGCTGCTTCCAGAGCAAGAGATGGTGACCCTCTGCCCGGGGGTCCCAGACACTGAGGATGGCTGAGTCAAAACAGACTGGGCCCAGGACCCTGGAAATGAGAGAGACACAGACACGGTGATTGAAAAGAGACAAAAGGAGACAAGAGGAGAAAGCAGGGCCCCATGGGCTTCCCAGGGCCCCTCTCTTGCTCCCCTATCCTGTCACCTGTACAGTGAGTGAAGAGGGTGACGAGGAGAGGGAACCAGGCCATGCTGGAGATTGTCCTGAGTCCTGTCTTCTCTACCCACAGCTGAAGTCGAGCTTCCCCCAGATCTCTCCCTGTCTTTATACTCTGAGAGGGGGAGAGTCCATCCATGCAAATCAGTCCCCCCGCGGTTTGTGACCCCACCCTGTGCCCTGGGTCAGGCTCCTGGGCTTGAGGATGTCAGGGGGTGGCAAGGGTGGAGCTTTGTGGTCCCAGGGGGTGGGGAGGACACAGGACACAGCTGTCAGCCCTGAGCAGAGGACATCAGGCAGGGCAGGTGCCTGGTTCTGCTCTGATTACCCCCAGTCTTCTCAGAAATGGTCCCCAAGCGCCCCCTAGTGTCCAGACTAAGGCAAACCGTTCTATGATCAGGTGACCAGAGCCTCTGAGATTCAGAGCTTCCTCCCACCCGCCCCGAGTTCTGGCCACTGCCCCCGCTCTCAAGTCCCGGCCCAGTAAGGTGGCACCTGTGTCTCCCTCCTGTGACCTCAGGGCAGTCTTCACGCTCTACTGGACTCCTCAGGAGTGAATCTGTCCATGGCTCTTTGGCTGTACATTGTAGAGGACTCAGGTGATGTCTACACAAAGTCCTTTTACTTCAGGATCAAGCCCAGAGCTGGGCCTGGCCCCATGGACTCACTTCCCCACCAGGGTTTGACACCGGGTCCTCTCATGTGGCTCCTTCCTTGTGGCCAGGGCTCCACTTCCTCTGTGGATCCTGAGGCGCTGAGGAGAAAGGGAGCTCTTCCCTCTGGGATGCCCTGGGGAGGAATTCCCAGAGGGTTTTTCTGGTAAATCTTTGTTCCCCCTCTACTTCCCCAGATTTGCAGTCAGAGTCTTCTGGATACTGTGACCAGGGATCTTGCCTAGGATTCTGTCCTCCAAGCACTGAATGCCAGTCTGTGGGGAATCTTGGCAAATGTCTTTGGAGGGTCTCACTTATGAGCAAAAAGAGCAAAGATGGTCGGTCTTTGAAGATGGGAAGAATTAAAATTTTAACTTGGTTTGACAACCAGAGCCTGTCCTCAGGTGAGCATGATATGTGGTAGCTCTTAGCATCGAGCATCACAAGTAGGATTTCCAGGGAAAAATTATGGTTCAAATTCAGTAGTGAGTGTTGTGGGGGTGGCTTGAAGGTGATAGAAATTATTCATCTTTGATCTGTAATGACATCTAGGATCTAATAAATTAAAAACAATAAGCTTAAGAAAAAAGATAATTCCGTTAATCAAAATGAAAAATGAAACAGGTTATGTCTATGACTGCATGAGTTCTGGCATGATACACCCTGGACTCTTAACAAATATTTGGGGAATTTTATGGGGATGGAGGAAAACGGTTGGACGGTTATGTTGATACTTACACTGGTGAATGTATCATCAGGCAGTTGCAGTACAAGGAAATTTTTGTTTTGTTTTGTTCTTTTTGAGATGGAGTCTTGGTCTGTTCCCCAGGCTGGAGTGCAGTGGCACCATCCCAGCTAAATGCAACCTCCGCCTCCCAGGTTCAAGCAATTCTCCTGTCTCAGCCTCCCAAGTAGCTGGAATTACAGGCACGTGCCACCAGGCCCAGCTAATTTTTGTATTTTTTAAGTAGAGATGGGGTTTCACCATGTTGGCCAGGTCTCGAACCCCTGACCTTGTGATCGGCCCACCTCGGACTCCCAAAGTGCTGGGATTACAGGCGTGGGCCATTGCACCCGGCCACAATGAGATTTTAAATGCTCCATTTAAACAACCAAATAGTGAGATTTATTACAGGCATTTAATAAAACCAATCCATATCTGTAACCGAAATAAAATGTATGCTGGGTTTTGGGATTGCATTTCAAGGATGTCGTTATTTTAAATGTGCCTTTTAGTGTAAGCCATGTTCCTTTACATATTTTTTATAGTTTTTAATAAATGTTTATTGCGTTTACATAACACATCAGGCATATTAAGTTTTATTTATTTCCAAGTAGTAATAAAGTATTAGAGCTGGGCTTCACTTCCCATTTTTTCTCATTGCTTTTTCTTTGATGATGCATAGATGTTCACAGTGAATTTTATTTTCGTTTCCTCCCACTTTAATGAACAGGGGGTCACTGAGGCTGAGCAGTGTCTCACATACAGGACAAGGCTGCCCATGGCCTCCTCCCAGCTCACAGATGCGCTTCCTTGTAGATGCCCCATCAGCTCTTAGGCTGAGGACAGAGAGAGCAGCAGGTCCACAGCTAAGGAACCAGGTCACCCAGAGGCTCCGGGAGGAAGGGGCAACAGCTGGGACAGTGAGCCCTGGACAGAGGACACTGACTATGGATTTTTTATGTGATTCTCCTCAGGGACCCTCACAGACAAACCAAAACCCCAGTCTCTATGTGTCTTCAGGGTGCAGGTCCTTCCAGGTCCTCTTTTTGTCACTGCTCTAGGTCCCGGGCCTCCTCCTCCTGTGACTCACAATGGACAGCCTCCTCTTCAGGCTGCACCCTCCTTACCACATCTGACCCCACACCCATCTCCTCATTCCCCCATAAACCATCCCCTGCTCACTTCCATTAGCACTTTTGCGTCATTCTAGGATCACAGCCTCCCCAAGGATGTCTCTGCAGGATATCCATGTTGCAGAGAGCTCAGCCCCTTGACAGGACCGCTGTGCCTGGGCCACCCAAGGCTGAGCATCTCTCTTGCTTCTCTTCTACACCAGCTCTAGGCCAAGCCATATCTAGACCTTTCAGAATGCCGAGCCCACGTTTTCTTAAGCATCAGACTTCCTCTCTCACATCCCTGGGTCACACAGGCTGGACTCTCCTTTCTTGTCATCTTTCCCACAGTTTCAGACCTCAGGAAATGGTCAGCACACCTGCACCAAAAGGAGGGGACACCTTTGGGACCAGGCGGAAGGGTCCTGGACTTCTGGGTCACACAGGCTGGATTCTTTCTTGTCATCCTCACCTCATCCACACCCACCATGTGTGGGCAGCTCCTTTTGCTTCTAGAAACAAGTCAATTCTGTTTGCACTGGGAGACCAGTAAGAAAAGGAGTTATTGTCACTGAACCCTTGCTCTGCTTTCAGTAACACAAGTGACAGCAGAAGCCTTGGCATGAACTGCTGTTGGTCACAGGCAGGGATAAAGGAGAGATGGGGCAGAGAGGATGAGTGGGGCAGATCTTTCTCTCATTTCCCCATGGAACAGGAACCCTTGGTAACATGGAGTCATGATGCAGCTGTGTGACAGTGATAACCAGCCAGTCCTCAGGCTGGAGTGCAGAAGTTGTCCAGGAGGCTGTGGGAATAAACCCAGAGCAGTAGAATCAGGCTTGGACCTCTGAGGGACAACCACTGATGTCCTAAGTCACAAAATTAGGGGCTATTTCTGGGAGGGAATGCCCAGTGTTTCTGCTGCTCCCCGTGCAGGAAAAGGTGACATTGAGATGGGGGCCTTCTCAAGACTTTCCTGGGAAGGAGTCACTTGAAGTAAACAGTATCTGTACCCAGATGTTCCACAGACTCACCACTAGAACCTGACTCAGTGAGAACCTCCAGTGGTCTAAGAGAGGAGAAGAGAACACAGACCCTGAGGGATCAGCAAACCCATGCTCAGCAGTCCCCATGGTCCTGAGTGGGATGAGCTGCAGGAGTCACATCCATGGGACCTACTTCCCCCATGGCCAAGGAGCAGCCTCAGCCTTGTCTCAGCCATAGTGGAGCCTCCCCTTGACTGTCTCATGTCCTACATAGAGGTTTACTGGCCTCAGGCCCACAGTTACCCTCAGACCTAATCCCATCTCCCGACATTTCCACTGAAATGCAGGTACCCAGGACTGAGCCAGGTCAGCACTATATCTCGAATTCCCTGACCTGCGTCCTCAGGCAGCATTTCACATTTGAGTGCCTTGTTCCTGGGACACAGTGAGTCTCAGACAGCCCTGAGAACAGACTACTGGGGATGGAAGGGGTGGTCTCTCTACTTGTATGCTGGAAGAGCAGAGTCCATGCTGCAGGGGACTGTTCACCTGCTAGGATGTCCCCAGGCTCTGACCATGATGTGAGCTAGGAAAGACTCATTTTGCTTCTTTGAAGAACAAAAGTCCAGCTCCACAGGCAGTGGTGTTAGCACATGTAGACAAGCAGGCAACACTTCAGGGTCATCAGGTGCTTTGGTTTTGTTTTGTTTTACTGAGACTTCATAAGAATGGATGGGAGATTGACAGAAGAGCCTTTTACAACTAGAAAGTTATTTCCAAATTTAGTTTGTCCCTCGGCTGGTTGTTTTAAAATTTAAAAACTGTTACAGAACAAGACCCAGATCAGCGTGAGGTTTTCGTCCCAGTTCCCCATCTGTGTGTGTCACTGTGAGAAGCGCTGCTGTGCCAAATCATACAGTAATAGCCTCATCCTCAGACTGGAGCCCGGAGATGAGTAAAATCCCTGCATTGGTCGAAGCATCTTTGGATCCAGAGAAGCGGCTGGGGACTCCAGAGCTCTGGCCCTTATCTGAGTCTGAGTAGTAGTTCAGGAGATACCGGGGAGGACTCCCTGGCTTCTGCTGGTACCAGGATATCCTGTAGCTACCAACATTGATGCCACTGCGCAAGGTGCAGGTGAGTCTGGCTGATGCTCCAGGAGATGCTGAGAGGGAGGCCGGCTGAGTCACCACAGACTGGGAGAGGGAACCTGGAAACACAGGCATTTATAGGCTTTAAGGGGGAAACCAAGGTAATATTTTTTTTAGGGATCTTTGACAGAAGAGTCAGAATCAGGCTGTGTGGCTGACCCTGGTCTCTGAGGCCTTTTCCTACCTGTGCAGTGAGAGAGGAGCAGGAAGAGGAGAGGAGTCCAGGCCATGGTGGACACTGCCTCTTACCCCGCAGTGGGACTGGGCTGCCCCAGGCCTCCTTTTCTTCCCACCCTCTGCAGAGGAGGGGCTGCTCATGCAAATGTGTTTCCAGGCAGGGACTGCCCAGCCCCTCCTTGAGACCTGGGGATGCAGCTCAGCTCTCTCTGCAGACTGAGCGGGAGGAAGGTTTGCTTTTCTTCTTGCAAGGTCCTGGGAGGAAGCACCTGTTGAGACCATACACAGGTCCCTGCTCAGGGAATTCTGCCAGGCCAGAGAGGACACAGCTGCTAAGTCCCCATCAGTGAGCACAGGGCCCAGCCCCAAGGCCTGGATTTCTTTGGGTGAATAGTCCTTACTGAACAGCTGTGTTGGAACCACAGGGCAGCCCCAAAAGATCTGATGCTGGTCCCAGGACACACACTTTCCCATGGCTCAGAGACTTCAGAACCCAGCTGGTCTCTGCAGCTCTCCAGTCACTGTCTGTATTCACATATCCATGGTCTGATTCCTAGACACTGTTTCTATCATGCTATGCATTATTACTATGATTTCTCACTCCCAGAAGTAGTCTTGGTCTGTGGGATGTGCAGCCATGTATATATAAAGTTCTCAGCACCCCTGCATGGCATTCTAGAAAAGTCAAATTGCCCACATGTGCCATCAGGGTGGGCATCATGAAAAATGGGTCAGCTGAGGAGCTAAGTTGAAGGGCAGCTAGGGGTTGTTCAAAAGGACAGTGAAGTATGAGAATTTTCCAGGAAAAATAAATGATCCAATACATGTTAAAGGCAGCAATTTAGCAAAAGTTATATATCTAATGGTTTCCTAGGTTTTATAGAGATTCGACTCAATTTTCTGATGTAGGAACATTAAGAGATTTTGTAGACTTTCCTTTACCAGTGAACAGTGTGACATATATCTCTGTTTTATGAGGTTAGCCATTATCTCCCTAAGTAAAACGTCACTTTCTTCACAGTTGTGTCATATTTTTTGGTAAACAATTTGTCCTAAATGTTATACAATTTGTTTGTATCTTGATATTGCCACCTTTATTTTTTTACTGGATGCTTTCAGGTTATTTGAAATATCAGTATTTATTTTACCTGCAAAGTGTTCTCACAAGTATTGAATGCCAGAGGAGGCAAAGGCAGAGACCATCACTTCTCAATGTAGCCACATCTACTCTTGTGCTAACTGTGCAAATGGCCCTTGGATTTCTAGACTCACAAGGTGCTTTAGTGAATAATCTAGAATCAGGAACACTCACTTTCCTCAGGCACTCTCTCCTCAAGGCATTTGGAGAGAGATCCCTCTCATACAGATGAGGCAGGGAAGGTACTACCTGGCTTAAACCCCTTCAGTAACTCATCATTCTTATTATAAAATCCAAATCCTGTGGCCTCTGAAGCATGCCCTTCACACTGTGGCCCCTGCACACACCCACAGCCCAACTCACAGCCCCGCCCTTGCTTTTAGGGCTCCGGGCTCACTCGCTTCTCTGTCCTGGGAAACCCTGAGCTCCTGTGTTTTCCATGTTCTCCACACCAGCTTCTCCTCTGCCTGTTGGGAGAAGATGGGCTTCTACTCAAAGTCAGAGTATAAGCTTACATTTTGCCCATATTGTACACCTGTTAAAAGCAGAACAGTTACAAACAAGGATATTTTAAACACTGGTTAGCATGGAAACTTTTGAGCCATACGAATATACAGATACTTTTCTAATGAATTGTTTGCACCCATCAGCCAACTTTGACCATCATCAGTATGGTTCATCTTGTTTAATTTTTCAACCCATTTTGCCCATCTACTTACTCCTTCGCTAGGTGATTTTTATAACAGATCAATGAAGCAGTAAAATATAATTGGTACATAAATTAACAAATATATACATTTGAAGTGTTCCATAATTTTTGTGAATTAAAGCAACACATTCCAAGGACTCTTATATTAATTGATTTGTTTTTTAATCATTCATGTCTAAAGTTAATTTATTGTAAAATAATTGGGAAACTGGAGGAAGCACAAAGAATGCTACGATTTGCAGATGGAGGACTCACAGCATTGCATATTGGATTAGAATAAAGTCCAGTTGGGCATCTACATTCCTAATTATTTATTGGCTTTACTCAGTTCTCCTAGTGGAGAAATATCTCTTCTGTGGACACAGAGCTCACAAACCCATCCTTCTTCCTTCAAGAATTTCCTCATCAAAGTCTGCTATGGGACTTGGGGTTGATGAGTTTAATGTTTGAATTGCATTGATCATATGGATGATTTAAAGCTCTGTAATGAATATTGTGAAGAAAGGATATCTAATGTAAAGTTTCTTAGTTATATAAATATTGCCAGAAATTTTCCCAACTCACCCATATTTGCAGTTTATTTGCTCTCGAGGGTTTTCTGTCCCCAGAATTTGCTTTATGATCTAATTGCTTCCTGTGGTTTCTTTAAGCAGGACTGGGAAAGCCCATCACCTTCTCTCCACTTTCTCCACATGAACCCGTGGGATCCAGCATATATGGATCCATGGGAATCAGACCATAAATGAGTGAACAGAGGCCGTGATTGGCAGTTGCAGAGACCAGCTGGGCCTTCAAGTCTCTGGGCCATGGGGAGGTATGTGTGATATATATTTGCATTTTTATATCCATATCCTTCTCCTGCTAACCAAATCCAAAGGCAAAAGTTCTTACTTAGTATCTTCCATTGAATGAACTTGGAATCTCAAACACAAAATAATCAGAATTTTTTAAAATTATTATCTTGACCTCAGATTTGTACCTCTTCCTGGGATTCCAATGCAGGTGAACGCCCATATTTAATAAACATGTATTGAGTCTGTCCTTAGTGCCAGGAAGTGTTTTCAGCAATGACAAGACAGAAAACAGCCAATAAACAATCTCATGGAGGCTGGATCTCAGCAGGGGAAACACAGTGAATAGAGTCACTAACTGTAAAGTTAGTGACTCTAAAATCATCTTCATGTGGATGATCCCATCCTGAAAAGTTAGTCACCCTGGGGATTTGAAGCCCATTGCTGACAGCTGAGCAATGCATTTCTATAACCCTGAAGAATGGATTGACTTGTGCAGAAGGTGATGGTGTTTTTTTTGACCATGTGTGCTGTAAATAATCCTGCATTGACAGGATGGGGTCAATCTCCTCGGCCTCACAAATGGCTGGGATCTTACTGTAAGGGAGAAATAAAACAGAACATTCCCATCCTCAGGAAGAATTCCTAAGGACAATCAGACAACTGCGTGTGAAGAGGGAATTCGTCATCAGATAACCTCTCTCCTGCTCTCTTTGTGATGGAGAAAGACCAGCACAGATACAACAGCCCTGGAACCCTGCCCTGGGAAGGAGACAAGGAAGAAGAGAGGTAAACAGAAATGTAAATAAGGATGCCTGGGCAGGAGCTGAACATCCTTCCCTCACCCAGACACAGAATCCTGCCTGTCCACCGCTCTCCAGCTTTTCAATTGACCTTTACCCCCACACATCACTGAGGTGGTCACAAGGAACCTGGCGCATAATGACACCTCAGGAAACTCTCGCTGATGCTGGGCCTCAGCCCTCACTCTCCCTCACCCCCAAACCAGGGCTGCAAAGATGGCAAATCAGTGTACCCCCAAATCAGCTACTTCAGCACTGACACCTCCCCTCTCATGGTTTCTGATAGAGCTCTGGGAGGTTTGATCTTGAGCTTTAACAGCAGCCCCTTGAGTGTGTGTCGCGCATCATCCTATGTGCTCTACAATGCTCTGTCCCGACCCTCGGTGCTTTTGCTCAAGAGAAAGTAAGCAGGTCTCTGACCAGGTGTCAAAAGTGATGGTTCAAATAAATCTTGTTGAATAAGAGGGAAGGGCAGCAATGAGTCCTGAGTCCTATGAGCTTTCCAGAGAGAAGAAGAGTGTGACACACTTGATCACAGCTGCAGGCTGTTGTCAGGTTCCCATCACAAGGACAAGCTCAGGGCCTCAACCTAGTGTCCTCTTTCCTCTAGTCCTTCTCACCATGGTGTGGGTCATGCACATTCCTCCCAGCTCAGCTGCTACATCAGATGCTAGATACCTCATCTCTCACATGCACAATGCCACTGCTTTCTAACTGGACCTTTTGCCTTCACACTGTCCCCTCATTGTTTGTCTTCCTTGGAGAAGCTGGACTTTCCTCCTAAATCTCAAACAAAAGGCTGTGTCTTCCTTGCTTACAACCCACTGAAGGCGTCCTATTGCTCTCCCCCTTCTGGCCAGTGTCACCTCTTTGATACACCACAATATGCCTTACTCCCATTGACTTCTTGACCGTCTCTCTTTAGTTTGGTGTCAGCCCTATGAAGACAGGAACTTGTCTGTCTTGGTAACTCTGTATCCTGAGCCCTCCCCCTAGCCTGGCACATAGTAGGTGTTCAGTAGACAATAAGGATGATTAGACCTCTGCATTAGTGCATGTGCCTGAGACAGACCCAGCTGGAGTCTGTCCCTGCCTCCCCTGACCCATCTTGGGTCTGTCCCCAGAGCAGCCTGTTCCTGGAATCAAAGGCTTTCTGATTCTTTTTTTTTTTTCTGAGATGGAGTCTCGCTCTGTCCTCCAGGCTGGAGTGTAGTGGCGCAATCTCGGCTCACTGCAAGCCCGCCTCCCGGGTTCACGCCATTCTCCTGCCTCAGCCTCCTGAGTAGCTGGGACTACAGGTGCCCGCCACCACGCCTGGCTAATTTTTTGTAGTTTTAGTGGAGACAGGTTTTCACCGTGTTAGCCAGGATGGTCTCGATCTCCTGACCTCGTGATCAGCCCGCCTCGGCCTCCCAAAGTGCTGGGATTACAGGCGTGAGCCACTGCACCTGGTGGCTTTCTGATTCTTTTGAAGCAGTCTGACAATGTGCTTTTGCTAAGGGCTCCTTTTGCTAAGGGCTGGCTCTGAGAGAACAAAGCTGCATTCTCTAGATCACTGTCCCTGACTTGAGTCCTGGGCGCTGGTTAGTGGCAGCACCAGGAAACATACACACAAATGGTAAAGAGCCCAGCTGTCCTGACAGCGGGTGGTGCTGCAGGTAGCTCATACTCACTGGAAACTTGGTGTGTCTTTGTCTCACTTCCCCAGACTGCAGCACTGTGGGGGCCTCGATGGAGCTGTCTAAAGGCAACAGTAGAGATCGGCCTTGTCCTAAGCCTGGAGCCCAGAGATGCTCAGCAATACCTTCTTGCCGGACTGGTAGCCCAAGATTCAGTCCTGGATCCCTGCAGGTAGATATTCGCTGCAGGATATGGATATAAATATATGGATCTGTATATATGTATCAGAGGTTTGGGGGCACTTCCTGGTCATTGTTGGTACCAGGACACAAGCCCAAGGCCCTTATTGCTGCTGCTTCCAGTGCAGGAGATGGTGACTGGTTTAGCCACAGACAGACTGGTTAAACTATTATATTAGCTATTATCTATATAAACTATTATATTGAACTCCATTTAAACTCCTGTGTCTGAAGAGTGCAGGGATATTTTTTCTGGTATCCTTGTAGTGATTCGTAAGATGCAGTACACACTTACATTTATTGGCACTTTTTTTCTAGATATCGCTGGCCTTTATATGACAATGTGCTGTAAATGAATAGTTAGGATCACCAGCCTAGAGTTGATAACTGAGCTTGGAAAGGTGATGAGAAACTAACAAGAGTATATTATGTGAAAAATGCCTAGCACTGAGGACATAAGATATTACTGAGTAGTGACAGAGCACCCCAGGAAGGACACTGAGAGGAAGAGTCCATTGTGGGGGAAAAGCAGGAGAGGTCACTCAGGGCTCTTAATTGTTGGCTTTGGGTCAGATCAGGCTGACTCTGATTCCATCTCCCAGGACACAGAGGAAGAGGGGCACTGAGATACCACTGCTGTGCCCAGGACCCCATGAGTGGAGAATCTCAGCAGCAGCCCCCAGATGCCTGGGGAGCAATTGTGTTGGGATGAGAGTAGAAGGGGCCTCACAGGGAATGTATGGCCAGAGGGAGAGCTCATTGTGCTGAGCCCCTGGGTTTGGTTGTCACTTCAGGAGGGGCAGGTGAAGAAGAGGCACCCGTGTGCTGGTGGTCAATTGTGCCACTGGTTTCATTTCTTTTTTAAAATTTAAAAAAATTTTATGGGTACATAAGAGTTGCTTAAATTTTCACTTTTTGAACTTTCTCTATTCTCATTATTTAACTGTGGGAAGAGGAGGCTATGATGAACCTTTTTTTTTTTTTAATGCTGCTTTTAAAAAATAAAAATGGGATCTCAGGCTTGTTTTGAACTCTTGACCTCAAGTGATTCTCTTGCCTTGGCCTCTCAACATGCTGGGATTACAGGCATGAGCCACCACGCTTGGCCTAAAATGTTTTGGTAGAAGATGTCATAATTACTTTTTCTTCCAATATTCTTTGTTATCTTAGCCTTGTATAATTTCACATATTTCTTTGCAGCTATCTTTGTGACTTTTTTTTTGTAGAGAGGAATAAAGATAAATCACGTAAGATAGGTTTGTTTCAGAGAGGAATGAAGCTTGTCTCTCTAACACTCTTGCCCTGCAGACATTCTTGCCCTGTGCCATCCATGCCCCACTCTCATCACAGAGCCTCCACTTCAGGGCCCTCAGGAGACCATGCAGAGTCCCGCGGAGTCTCTGGAGGGAAGATGCACTGTGGGCAGAGAGGTTGGTGCTTTTCTACTGTTGTGGCACTGAGGTTTTCCTCCAGCAAACAGGGAGGCTCGGTTTTGGTACACTGGATTAAATTGTGGAGAAAGAAGCTGCATTTACTGAGTATGAAGAGTGTTAAAGTTATGTAAACTTTATGTTTTGTATTATATTTTATAAATTAACTCAGTTTTGAGGGGTTTTAATATTTTTAAATTTTTTTTAGATTTTCTAAAATTTGGTGAGAGGGAGATTTTTTCCGTGTTTCCATTATGTTTCTTCAAAGCTTTATATGGTCCATTGCTATGTTTATCATTATACATAGGATCATTGTTGTGTTGTGTCACTAATATCAAACTTTGCTCCTGTAATTAAATTCTGGCCTGCCTGAATCTGCATGTGTGTGTGTGTGTAACTTTTTATTTTGCCACTCCTATAAATAACTCGTAACTGTGCAATTGATGATAGATCTTAGTATTGTGCTTTATGAACACATTGTTATAACAACATAGGGGGTTAAAAATAAAAATTTTGCAGCTTAGAAGAATATATGTGACTACTTTCTCCTGGGCCCTGGAGAACGAGCATCAGGAGCCCGTGTTAGCCAGAAGCAGCAGCAGCCTCTGTGTGAAGAAGATGGAGATGTTGGGAGCACAAGGTGAGGCTGAGCCAGGGTGTGTGTGTCTGACGTCCCCATTTCTGCATGGGGTCCCCACTTGATTCTCACACTCTGTGCTTGAAGACAAGGCTGCCCTCACCATCACAGGGGCCTAGGCTGAAGATGAGGCTGAGTATTATTGTGCTCTGTGGTAGAGCAAGCAACCATCTCCACAGTGACAGATGCAGATACTCTGATATATTTAAAAATATTTTCAGTATAGGTCTAGTTTTGTAATTTTTAAAGTAGGAGGGTTTATATGAAAATAACAGTATTATAAACTGAACTTCTCTCTCTCTCTCTCTTTTTTTTTTTTTTCAGATTCTCCTCTGCCCCTGCAGAAAAATAAAATAAAAAGCATCAAGATTTCTTACCTACATTGGTAAATTGGCACCCAAACAAGTTTATTTATTAAGAGCTTAAGGGGGAAGAGTTTATAATGTTTATATCTACAAGAATACATTTACCCAATGTAATCAACCAATGTAATTACCCAACGTAATATCAACCTAAAGAAACAAAGGGAAATATCAACCAAAATATCAACCAAAGAAACATAGGGAAACTGTTTAGAACTCACAGACCTAAACCTGAGGAAGTAAACCAGGGATGAGTCTGACAGCCATGTCCTTAATGAGGAGGGGTCATCCCATACCTGGAAATTCAGGAGCTCCACAAGAGTACAATCTCAAGAGAAAGAGAAACTCAACTTCCCTGAAGTTTCAGAGTTCAGGGAGTAACCAGCAAAGACTGGGCCAAGAGCAGGGACATGTATGGGCCAGGAAGGGGGCCGCGCATGCTGGACTTCTGCTCTAGTTGTTATCCCACCCAGCAACCCGAAAGGCTGTTTGTGCTTAGAGGACAAAATGATTCTGTTAGCATTAAGAGGCCAGTAGGAAGGGAGGTATTTTCATTGAGTCTATAAACATAGACCAAGGATTGGGTATGAGAGGAGTTCAGGCAACAAGCCATGGTGGACACAGCCTCTGGACCTCACAGTTGGGCTGGGCTTCCCCAGGCTTGACTATTTTTCCTTCTTCCCCCAGGGAAAGTAAGAAGCTGTTCATGCAAATCCACTCCCTCCCTTCTGGCTAGATGAGACCCTACCTGATCACTGATTCAGGAACCCAAGAGGGGACGTGAGGACAGAGGAGGTTGAGGAAGGAGCTGCTCTGAGTGTGGACCCAGGAGGGTCCTCGAGGGAGCAGCTGTTGGGAACAGGCACAGGACCCTGCCCAAGAGGCTTTGCTGGACCCTGAGAGGACTAGGCTGCTGAGTCTCATCAGTGAGCACAGGGAGCAGCTCAGCCTCTGCCAGCCTGTGGCCAGTGGGGCTCACCCAGCTGTGAGCAGCCCCAAGGCAGGGCCTGGGACAGTTACCCATTGCTCCTGCTGGTCCCAGCCCCATCTTGGTTGTCTACAAGGGTCCTCAGTCTTAATGCCTGGGAACTGGAGTCTGTAGTGGAGGTAGTCTTGAAAAGGGTTATTAACCCGTGAAATTTGACCTCAATCCAGGTATTTGTCATCAGAAGGCATTGCAGAGTGATTCCACCAGAGCTCTCTCCCTGCATGTGAAGGAATTTATTCTGTGAAGGCAGTGGGGGCCTCTCCCAGAATCTCAGATACACAGCAGGCTCACATTCTCCTATCTTCCGTGTGTGTCAATTCTCTCTTTCTAGGACAGCCAAGCACATGCACCATGAGAGCTCTGTGCACATGGAGGTGATTGGAGATGGCTGAAGTCCACGTCGATTATGTGACCCTGTGAGTCAGCGTGAAGGCCTTATGTCTCCAGAGAAATTGTCAGTTCCCATCACTGTATAGGCAGCTCACAAATGTTGAATATGGGCAAAGGTAGTGGGAGCTGGTGACAGTGATTTCCCTATAAATGCACCTGTGAGCAGCTCTACAACCTGGAAACTTAAATCCCATCAGAGGACAGGTGAGCGGCAAAAACCACAAATGTTGGTGTGCAAACTTCAATGTTTAAAAGCTCTTGAGAAAATATTTACACACAGGGAATATTTGCTGTGAATTAGAACTCCAAAATGTCTAGGAAGGTGAAAACTTTAAATACGGAGTTAGGAGACAGGCCTCTGAACTGTGAGTCAGGCCAGTGGGAAGGAAGTGTGGACAGAGTAGATCAGCCGGGAGGTTTTTGTCTCACTTCCCCTCTGCCTGTGTCACTGTGGGTTACACGAAGTTGCTCCCACTGCCATGGTCTGCCCCACAGTGGTAGTCACTCTCATCCTCTTCCTGGATGTTCTGATGGTCAGGTACCGATTCAGGCCCGAGCCCGAGCCTGAGAAGCGATCAGGGATGCCATCCCCCTTGGATCCCACAATCCCACCAGTGCCCACTCGCATCACAAACCGAGGGCCCTTCCCTGGTCTCTGCTGGTGCCAGTCCACCTTATAATTACTGTAGCCACTGCTCAGGGTGCAGGCGAGTGTGACCGATGCTCCCAGGGAGGCCGATGCGAGGGTGGCTGAGTCAGTACAGGCTGGGAGAGGGACCCTGGAAACACAGACACCCATGAGGGCTCCTGTTGGTA